>NC_139719.1:46429002-46531502 GCF_964188405.1 Protomyctophum parallelum
GGGAGGAGAATACCAGTAGATAATTGTATTTATTTAATAAGCCATTGGGAGGAGAATACCAGTAGATAATTGTATTTATTTAATAAGCCATTGGGAGGAGAATACCAGTAGATAATTGTATTTATTTAATAAGCCATTGGGAGGAGAATACCAGTAGATAATTGTATTTATTTAATAAGCCATTGGGAGGAGAATACCAGTAGATAATTGTATTTATTTAATAAGCCATTGGGAGGAGAATACCAGTAGATAATTGTATTTATTTAATAAGCCATTGGGAGGAGAATACCAGTAGATAATTGTATTTATTTAATAAGCCATTGGGAGGAGAATACCAGTAGATAATTGTATTTATTTAATAAGCCATTGGGAGGAGAATACCAGTAGATAATTGTATTTATTGAATAAGCCATTGGGAGGAGAATACCAGTAGATAATTGTATTTATTTAATAAGCCATTGGGAGGAGAATACCAGTAGATAATTGTATTCATTTAATAAGCCATTGGGAGGAGAATACCAGTAGATAATTGTATTTATTTAATAAGCCATTGGGAGGAGAATACCAGTAGATAATTGTATTTATTTAATAAGCCATTGGGAGGAGAATACCAGTAGATAATTGTATTCATTTAATAAGCCATTGGGAGGAGAATACCAGTAGATAACTGTATTTATTTAATAAGCCATTGGGAGGAGAATACCAGTAGATAACTGTATTTATTTAATAAGCCATTGGGAGGAGAATACCAGTAGATAATTGTATTTATTATTAATACGCCATTGGGAGGAGAATACCAGTAGATAATTGTATTTATTTAATAAGCCATTGGGAGGAGAATACCAGTAGATAATTGTATTTATTATTAATACGCCATTGGGAGGAGAATACCAGTAGATAATTGTATTTATTTAATAAGCCATTGGGAGGAGAATACCAGTAGATAATTGTATTTATTTAATAAGCCATTGGGAGGAGAATACCAGTAGATAATTGTATTTATTTAATAAGCCATTGGGAGGAGAATACCAGTAGATAATTGTATTTATTTAATAAGCCATTGGGAGGAGAATACCAGTAGATAATTGTATTCATTTAATAAGCCATTGGGAGGAGAATACCAGTAGATAATTGTATTTATTTAATAAGCCATTGGGAGGAGAATACCAGTAGATACTTGTATTTATTTAATAAGCCATTGGGAGGAGAATACCAGTAGATAATTGTATTCATTTAATAAGCCATTGGGAGGAGAATACCAGTAGATAACTGTATTTATTTAATAAGCCATTGGGAGGAGAATACCAGTAGATAACTGTATTTATTTAATAAGCCATTGGGAGGAGAATACCAGTAGATAATTGTATTTATTATTAATACGCCATTGGGAGGAGAATACCAGTAGATAATTGTATTTATTTAATAAGCCATTGGGAGGAGAATACCAGTAGATAATTGTATTTATTATTAATACGCCATTGGGAGGAGAATACCAGTAGATAATTGTATTTATTTAATAAGCCATTGGGAGGAGAATACCAGTAGATAATTGTATTTATTTAATAAGCCATTGGGAGGAGAATACCAGTAGATAATTGTATTTATTTAATAAGCCATTGGGAGGAGAATACCAGTAGATAATTGTATTTATTTAATAAGCCATTGGGAGGAGAATACCAGTAGATAATTGTATTTATTTAATAAGCCATTGGGAGGAGAATACCAGTAGATAATTGTATTTATTTAAAAGCCATTGGGAGGAGAATACCAGTAGATAATTGTATTTATTTAATAAGCCATTGGGAGGAGAATACCAGTAGATAATTGTATTTATTTAATAAGCCATTGGGAGGAGAATACCAGTAGATAATTGTATTTATTTAATAAGCCATTGGGAGGAGAATACCAGTAGATAATTGTATTTATTTAGTGATTGAGGGTTCTCAAAGAGTTGTATAAATGCATTACAACGACATGCCAAATTGTCTTAAAGGGAACTTTTTTTTATATGCAATGCAAATCATTCTGACAGGACACTCTGCCCTCTGTGTTATCTTGAGCTCTGACACAGAGAAGTGATTTTCACTACAGAATAAACATTGATGAAATGTCCAGAGCTGGATTTTAGCAGTATTTCTGTTTTCCTAATGTAACGTTCTACTCCACGGTTTGTTTCCTGACAGAGGAGAAGACATCGTCAGAGTCATTTCTGTTTTCCTAATGTAACGTTCTACTCCACGGTTTGTTTCCTGACAGGAGAAGACATCGTCAGAGTCCTGTTTTCCTAATGTAACGTTCTACTCCACGGTTTGTTTCCTGACAGGAGAAGACATCGTCAGAGTCCTGTTTTCCTAATGTAACGTTCTACTCCACGGTTTGTTTCCTGACAGAGGAGAAGACATCGTCAGAGTCCTGACGGCCGTCAACCGGGAGGTGGGAAGCAGACGGTCGTACCTACAAATGCCAGATATCCGCCGTAACACCCTGACCAAGACACTCGTCCTCAAATTCATCTGAGACAGCGAGACTGTACAGCTTCCAAGTATGACCACACGTTGACCATTTCTCTACTAGATGCTTCATATTCCTTTTGTTTATGAAGTGGGAACTCTGGTGTTGTTTTTAAAAAAGTGCCTTAACCATAATCATGACTTGTCAGTGACGAATCCCGGACACACAGCAATAACACACCTCTGAATTCAGCGATTGACCAATCAGATTCAAGCATTCAACCAAGCCGTGTAATAATGACAAATATACCTTCTTGTTTCTATGACCATATTAATATTATTATACCATAAGGAAATGTACCTGATCTTTGGAGTTTGGGTTCAAAGGTCACAAGTAGAATCTTCTGGGAGTGACGGCAGGCTTTAGGTCACGGGGTGGGGGGGGGGGGGGGGGGGGGGCAACTGGCGGCCCGGGGGCCACATGCGGCCCCCACCTTCACTTAATGTGGCCCTCAGGTTAATGTCAGAATACTGATTATAATGATATTGGTTGGTTTACAATTCCACAACATGCAAAACATGACCCGCTTTAATTACTTCAGTCTAAATGAGTAGCTCAATGCTTCAACACAAGTATAATTAAAGGCATTTGAAATTACATAAAAAAATTAATTTTCAGGATTTGGTTCCATTTGTACACTACAATTTACAATTTACAATTTAGGCATTTAGCAGACGCTCTTAATCCAGAGCGACTTACATTTAAGCAAGAACAAAAGCATGGGAATACATCACATAAAAAGTATTTATCATGAAACATGCGTAAGCTAAGAAAGTAACAGTGGAATATCTATATAGTGAAACTATACATACACTATACATATAAACTATACATATTTACTACTATGCTATATATGTGTACTATGGCGTGCTATGACTACATACAATACAATTACAGTGCTGTCTACATAACATGCTATAAGTCTGTATCAAATGCTATAATCCAACAGAAATGCTATCTAAGGGTTTAGGGTAAGTGCTATGGGCCATGATGGAGTCTGAAAAGGTGGGTTTTCAGGCTACGGCGGAAGACTCTCAGAGTTACAGACCAATAAGGGTCCGTTTGGTTCCATTTGTACACTCTCAGAGTCACAGACCCATAAGGGTCCATTTGGTTCCATTTGTACACTCTCAGAGTCACAGACCCATAAGGGTCCATTTGGTTCCAAACTATAATTTTGCTGGGGACCCCCTGGGACTCCCTCAAGGACCCCTGGGGGTCCCCGGAACCACTGATCTATTGGCTTACAGAAGAAGTGCATTAGAATGGAAAGCCAATTAAACGAGTAATTAAAAGAAATATAACAGCAAAGACAAATTTCTGAAAACAGGAAACGGTGCATTTTAGATGCATCCTTTTTTCCATTGGCAGGCTTTAGGATGTGCCTTTTTTCCATTGGCAGGCTTTAGGATGTGCCTTTTTCCATTGGCAGGCTTTAGGATGTGCCTTTTTTCCATTGGCAGGCTTTAGGATGTGCCTTTTTCCATTGGCAGGCTTTAGGATGTGCCTTTTTCCATTGGCAGGCTTTAGGATGTGCCTTTTTCCATTGGCAGGCTTTAGGATGTGCCTTTTTCCATTGGCAGGCTTTAGGATGTGCCTTTTTTCCATTGGCAGGCTTTAGGTGTGCCTTTCAGGCTTTAGGATGTGCCTTTTTCCATTGGCAGGCTTTAGGTGTGCCTTTCAGGCTTTAGGATGTGCCTTTAGGATGTGCCCATTGGCAGCCTTTAGGATGTGCCTTTTTTCCATTGGCAGCCTTTAGGATGTGCCTTTCAAGAAAAGTTACACACAAATATTAGTTTCCCTCAAGAAGGCGTTGTTTTTGGTGCACACGCTGAAAAGTGCACTTTTAATTATTATTAAACGCATGGCTTGTCAGCAGTTGAATTATTTTTTAATAATTTAATTATCTGGAATGAATACTAGATTGCATTGATCAATAGGCTTTATTGATACATCACAGTAAACTCACATTTATTTTTTTATACGAAATGTAAGAAATGTTTTGTCAGTGCCGGAACACAAGAAGACAGTGGCGTGCACAGTTTCACAAAAGCGTGCCTTTTAGTTCAGTTTAGTTTAGTTTCATCTCCTTTGGACAGATTATTTTTGTTTAAACTTGTTGGCTCTGGGTTTTTTTTTTCTCTTTTGTCTGACTGCTTTTTTTTGGGAATAAAATTCTCTGGAACGAATCAAATCATGTGAGTGCGTGACTGTGACTCATATATATATATATACTGTCTATGTGTTGCATCTTGCGTGTCTGTGTGTTATATACTGTGTTAGTCGAGATTTATTTCCTGACCAAATGTATTCACAGCTGACCACAATGAATAAATATTCAACTGCAGAGCCATAATAAGCCCATGAAAAGATATTGTATCTATACTGTATGTTAGAGGCAATGACTCGGATTAACTGTATATTAAACACCAAATGATTATTTTTAGCTTCCAGCTTCCCCTCGGCGATGCATATATATATATATATATATATACGCAGCTAGATTAATTATCTGATAAAAGCCACGACAGTGGAATCTGTGATAACAAAAGGATCAGTGACTAAAATGGTAAATGGTAAATGGTGCATTTATATAGCGCCTTTATCCAAGGCGCTTTACATAGATTGTGCATTATACATTCACCCATTCACACACACATTCATACACCGATTGCGGCGGAAGCCATGCAAGGCACCAACCAGCACATCGGGAGCAATGTGGGGTTCAGTGTCTTTGCCCAAGGACACTTTGACATGTAGACAGGAGGAGCCGGGATTCGAACCGCCGACCCATGGATCATTGGACGACCTGCTCTACCTCCTGAGCCACAGTCGCCCCACTAACGATGGCTGGCTGGCTGGGTGGGTGGGTCGGTCGGTCTGAGCACGAAAACAGCATGGTTGTTTTTCATCACCTGTGCGTAACCTAACACACACACACACACACACAATTTCTAAAAATCAATCAATCAAAATGACTGCAATGTAGATGTGCTCTGTTAAACGTGTTCAAACTAATTAAAAAAATTACTGTAGTAATGGTGCAAAAGTATTGGTATATTAAAATGTATACTTAAAGTATCAATTCATTGTGCAGAATGTCCCATTTCACAACTTCAAAATCATTTGAGAATATAGCCGATCTGTGATTTGTAGATCTGCAGTTTTCAAATGTCCAGAATATATATAGAGCGGAACTAGTTAGTGTGTTTTGTAACAATAATCAAAATATAATATATAAATATATAAGTCTTCATATTTCTCACCCCTGTGTCAATCATCTAATGTGATCCTGGGCTCTACACACCCTCCACCAACCTAGTCCCCATATATGGGGGACAAGGGGAGACCAACCTAGTCCCCATATATGGGGGACAAGGGGAGACCAACCTAGTCCCCATATATGGGGGACAAGGGGAGACCAACCTAGTCCCCATATATGGGGGACAAGGGGAGACCAACCTAGTCCCCATATAGGGGGACAAGGGGAGACCAACCTAGTCCCCATATATGGGGGACAAGGGGAGACCAACCTAGTCCCCATATATGGGGGACAAGGGGAGACCAACCTAGTCCCCATATATGGGGGACAAGGGGAGAGCAACGGACTTGAACTCATGCTTCCTTCATGCCTGAGTGTCCAAGTTGCTCCTTTACACCTGGAGTTTCCCTGGTTGGACGTAGCGCGTGGAAGGAACACGTTATTCCAACCAGTTCCTTTCCCCTCCATCAGGCTGGCCAGGGGGAGGCAGTTTAGAGACCATGGATTACTACATGTTTTTTGTGAGGGTACCTACCCTAGGGGACACGGGGAGAACATGTGAGGGTACCTACCCTAGGGGACACGGGGAGAACATGTGAGGGTACCTACCCTAGGGGACACGGGGAGAACATGTGAAGGTACCTACCCTAGGGGACATGGGGAGAACATGTGAGGGTACCTACCCTATAGGGGACACGGGGAGAACATGTGAGGGTACCTACCCTATAGGGGACACGGGGAGAACATGTGAGGGTACCTACCCTAGGGGACACGGGGAGAACATGTGAGGGTAGCTACCCTAGGGGACACGGGGAGAACATGTGAGGGTACCTACCCTATAGGGGACACGGGGAGAACATGTGAGGTTACCTACCCTAGGGGACACGGGGAGAACATGCAAACTCCACACAGAAAGGCCCTTTCGCCAACCCCGCCTTCGGGTATGGGCACTGATGACGCGGAGGAGGAAACACGCCGCCAGCACCCACAGCGTCCCCAGCGGGAATCGAACCCAGGACCTTCTAGCTGTGAGGCGACAGCACTACCAACTGTTCCACCGTGCCCCCTTGATAAGCTATTTTAACGATTGTATTTTTTTTAAGTATCATTATATATAGGTTTCCACCTGACGGCAGCAAAATATATGGTTTCTGTATCTGTCGGTTTGAGCAGATTCCATTCAAATTCAAATTGGCTACTATGACAGTGACTGCCTATAAATTCCACAGGCCTGGGGTATATACAACCTGACCTGGCGGGGATATGAACCTGTGACCTGTGACCTCCATGCCACTGATGTTTAACCCATTCTGACCTGAGATCAGATTCATACGAGGTTTCCACTGCATGGACACACACTGGGTCTGATTAACCCTGTTCTGACCTGAGATCAGATTCTAAAAATATCAGTCGTTCTCCGATTTTTTCAAAAATAGCAGATCTACAAGCTCGTATCGCGCCACTCGGTGGCGCGATACGAGCTTGTAGATCTGCTATTTTTCAAAAGCTAAAGCATAACATGATGCCAACACCAAAATGGGTGCCAGGTCAATAATCAGTGGCATATGTTTAAATAACTATAATAAAGGATATACGTTAAATATAATATCGCCTGGTGCGATCGTCAACAGCGCCGCCTGTGTCTGCTTGCAGTAACAGCAGCACAGCCTGCCTGTCACTCAAGACGGCTGTGGCCACGCCTCCGTCCCCTTTTACGGGAACCCATTTTGGTGTCGGCATCATGTTATGCTTTAGCTATTGAAAAATAGCAGATCTACAAGCTCATAGCGCGCCACCGAGTGGCGCGCTATGAGCTTGTATAGGTCTGCTATTTTTGAAAAATCGAAGAACGACTGACATTTTTTAGAATCTGATCTCAGGTCAGAATGGGTTCATCAGACCAGTGTGTGTCCGGTGGAAACCTCGTATGAATCTGATCTCAGGTCAGAATGGGTTAATCAGACCAGTGTGTTGTCCAGTGGAAACCTCGTATGAATCTGATCTCAGGTCAGAATGGGTTCATCAGACCAGTGTGTTGTCCAGTGGAAACCTCGTATGAATCTGATCTCAGGTCAGAATGGGTTCATCAGACCAGTGTGTTGTCCAGTGGAAACCTCGTATGAATCTGATCTCAGGTCAGAATGGGTTCATCAGACCAGTGTGTTGTCCAGTGGAAACCCATCGTATGAATCTGATCCCAGGTCAGAATGGGTTAAGGGAAAAGGGAGGGACGTTAGAGAAATGAAACCAGAGAACACAGTACAGGGTGCGTTCGGATTCTCCCACCGGGAGCGCACTCTCCTATTAGTTTGCATCGCACAGTGCGCTCAGTGCGCTCAGTGCGCTATAACCGAACGCACCCTACGTACAGGTCACGGTGCGTCTGGTTTTGAATTCTTAATTCTGTTTCGAACGACACCATGACGAAAATCTAGAATCGGTTTATATTTTCGTCTTAAATACCTATTTCTACGTTTTTAATGAACAATTTCTAAAACCGTATTCTAAATTCTAAAACCATATTCTATGTTTTAATATTTATATATTTGACTAAACAGTAGTTTTCAGAACACCATCACCAAACCGTATTCTGAATACATGTTTGTCAAATATACGAAATTAGAATTCAAAATGACCGTAAAAAAATAAATATATATATTGTTTGTTCAATTTGAATTCATAAATGTATGCCTATAGAATGATATACACATATCAATAACATTTGAAAACAATTATAAACAATATCAAACGTTAAAAGTTGAGTCTTCAAATCAATGCAGCCGGATAATAACGTCAGTCATTCAATACAAAATATATAAATAAATGTAAAAATAAAGTAAGTGCGTGTGCGTGCGTGCGTGCGCATCTCCTGCGTGCGTGTGCGCGTCTTTGCAGTAGGGGTTCTGAGCGTGGGGGGGGGGGGTCCATAATAACGCACGTGCATGTATTTATAAGTCATCAGATCGTGCGCGGCGCGCGCCTCCTCTTGGTCACACCACCACACACACACACACACACAGTCACTGACACACGTCACACGCCCAAATACAAGCACGCTGCTAGTGTTTGTTTGTTGCAACAACAAGCCGTTTGTTTTAATATTAAACACGTCGGAATGTAACTTTCATTGACATGAACAACATGGAGTTATAATGAGAGTCAACATACCAGCTGGTGGACAAACTACTAAAACACCAATAAGTTCTACAATAAGCTGATCAAACAGAAGTTAGGCCTTTATTATCATCCAGCTGAGAGCTGCTCAACAGGTAAGTGTTTACTGTTATAGCTTTGAGATCAGTGCTTTAAAACCTTTCACACATTTATTCAGCATTTGAGCCAAGGGGACCACCACCGTCTGATGACATTTAGCCTCTCAGACCCCAAACTAAAGAATATGTTGTTTGGTTGTCGTTGGATAAGAGTTCACTTCACACGGCCACGCTGTGTGGATGTTGGTAGGGCCTATAGCCCAAACATTTAGGTCGCAAAGAGCAACGTTTGTGCCTCAAAACCACTCTTACCTTGTACAAATGCAAAATCTAAGCTGCTTTTAATTTTGCCCCACTTGTTTGTGAGGTGTTCGTCACCATATTAAACACCGAAACAGCTTATCTTTCAATAATAAAAGGTATTTTAATCCACTCCGTCTCGGAATCCTCCATTGTAAATGCGGTAAATGCGCAACAGAACATTGGCCGCGCCCCTAGCGGCCAGGGTTCTCTTGCGCATTTACAATAGAGAGAAAACCGAGATGGTTTTGACAGAGTGGATTAAAATAGAGTTTTTATTGAAAAATAAGCGGTTTCGGTGTTTAATATGGTGACGAACACCTCAGAAACAAGTGGGGCAAAATTAAAAGCAGCTTAGATTGTGCATTTGTACAAGGTAAGAGTGGTTTTGAGGCACAAACGGTGCTCTTTGCGACCTTATGGGGGGGTAAATCGTTTAGACTCTCGTAGAGAGATTCGTCAGAACCGAAGAAAACCTCTACGAGAGTCGAGTGTAAATGTTTGGGCTGGGTACCATTAGGAGATAACAGGCTAACGTTCATTAAAAATGCTATCTAGACTTCTGGTAAATGAATTAGCCTAATGCAGGTATATTAAACGATATGTTTTACTGTTGACGGCGGGTCCATTTGGTTTCATTCTATATCCAGAGTTAAATGATAAGGGTCCATTTGGTTAAACTCATATCTGCATGGGGGACCACCTTGGGTGGAACCACCCTCAAGGACCACTGGTGGACGGGCTTATTTTAGCTGCTTAATTACCATTAAAGAGTTGATGGAATTGGGTGTAATTTCACTGATTTAGCAGCAAATAGTTAGTTATAGTTAGATCACTGGTTCCCAAACCTTTTCATGTCAAGTACAAATCCACATTGACACTAATTATTAGCCCAGGGACCCACATTTGAAAATGCCAGGGACCCCCCATGAGAGAAGATGTATTTATCCAGGGACCCCCATGAGAGAAGATGTATTTATCCAGGGACCCCCATGAGAGAAGATGTATTTATCCAGGGACCCCCCTGAGAGAAGATGTATTTATCCAGGGACCCCCATGAGAGAAGATGTATTTATCCAGGGACCCCCATTAGAGAAGATGTATTTATCCAGGGACCCCCATGAGAGAAGATGTATTTATCCAGGGACCCCCATTAGAGAAGATGTATTTATCCAGGGACCCCCATGAGAGAAGATGTATTTATCCAGGGACCCCCCTGAGAGGAGATGTATTTATCCAGGGACCCCCATGAGAGAAGATGTATTTATCCAGGGACCCCCATGAGAGAGAAGATGTATTTATCCAGGGACCCCCATGAGAGAAGATGTATTTATCCAGGGACCCCCCATGAGAGAAGATGTATTTATCCAGGGACCCCCATGAGAGAATACTTATTTATCCAGGGACCCCCATGAGAGGAGATGTATTTATCCAGGGACCCCCCATGAGAGAGAAGATGTATTTATCCAGGGACCCCCATGAGAGAAGATGTATTTATCCAGGGACCCCCATGAGAGAAGACGTATTTATCCAGGGACCCCCATGAGAGAAGATGTATTTATCCAGGGACCCCCCTGAGAGAAGATGTATTTATCCAGGGACCCCCCTGAGAGAAGACGTATTTATCCAGGGACCCCCATGAGAGAAGATGTATTTATCCAGGGACCCCCATGAGAGAAGATGTATTTATCCAGGGACCCCCATGAGAGAAGATGTATTTATCCAGGGACCCCCATGAGAGAAGATGTATTTATCCAGGGACCCCCATGAGAGAAGATGTATTTATCCAGGGACCCCCCATGAGAGAGAAGATGTATTTATCCAGGGACCCCCATGAGAGAAGATGTATTTATCCAGGGACCCCCATGAGAGAAGATGTATTTATCCAGGGACCCCCATGAGAGAAGATGTATTTATCCAGGGACCCCCATGAGAGAAGATGTATTTATCCAGGGACCCCCATGAGAGAAGATGTATTTATCCAGGGACCCCCCATGAGAGAAGATGTATTTATCCAGGGACCCCCATGAGAGAGAAGATGTATTTATCCAGGGACCCCCATGAGAGAAGATGTATTTATCCAGGGACCCCCCATGAGAGAGAAGATGTATTTATCCAGGGACCCCCATGAGAGAAGATGTATTTATCCAGGGACCCCCCATGAGAGAAGATGTATTTATCCAGGGACCCCCATGAGAGAAGACTTATTTATCCAGGGACCCCCATGAGAGGAGATGTATTTATCCAGGGACCCCCCATGAGAGAGAAGATGTATTTATCCAGGGACCCCCATGAGAGAAGATGTATTTATCCAGGGACCCCCATGAGAGAAGACGTATTTATCCAGGGACCCCCCTGAGAGAAGACGTATTTATCCAGGGACCCCCATGAGAGAAGATGTATTTATCCAGGGACCCCCCTGAGAGAAGACGTATTTATCCAGGGACCCCCATGAGAGAAGATGTATTTATCCAGGGACCCCCATGAGAGAAGATGTATTTATCCAGGGACCCCCATGAGAGAAGATGTATTTATCCAGGGACCCCCATGAGAGAAGATGTATTTATCCAGGGACCCCCATGAGAGAAGATGTATTTATCCAGGGACCCCCCATGAGAGAAGATGTATTTATCCAGGGACCCCCATGAGAGAAGACTTATTTATCCAGGGACCCCCATGAGAGAAGATGTATTTATCCAGGGACCCCCATGAGAGAGAAGATGTATTTATCCAGGGACCCCCATGAGAGAGAAGATGTATTTATCCAGGGACCCCCATGAGAGAAGATGTATTTATCCAGGGACCCCCCATGAGAGAGAAGATGTATTTATCCAGGGACCCCCATGAGAGAAGATGTATTTATCCAGGGACCCCCCATGAGAGAAGATGTATTTATCCAGGGACCCCCATGAGAGGAGATGTATTTATCCAGGGACCCCCATGAGAGAAGATGTATTTATCCAGGGACCCCCATGAGAGAGAAGATGTATTTATCCAGGGACCCCCATGAGAGAGAAGATGTATTTATCCAGGGACCCCCATGAGAGAAGATGTATTTATCCAGGGACCCCCATGAGAGAAGACGTATTTATCCAGGGACCCCCATGAGAGAAGATGTATTTATCCAGGGACCCCCCTGAGAGAAGACGTATTTATCCAGGGACCCCCATGAGAGAAGATGTATTTATCCAGGGACCCCCATGAGAGAAGATGTATTTATCCAGGGACCCCCATGAGAGAAGACGTATTTATCCAGGGACCCCCATGAGAGAAGATGTATTTATCCAGGGACCCCCATGAGAGAAGATGTATTTATCCAGGGACCCCCATGAGAGAAGATGTATTTATCCAGGGACCCCCCATGAGAGAGAAGATGTATTTATCCAGGGACCCCCCTGAGAGAAGACGTATTTATCCAGGGACCCCCCTGAGAGAAGATGTATTTATCCAGGGACCCCCATGAGAGAAGATGTATTTATCCAGGGACCCCCATGAGAGAAGATGTATTTATCCAGGGACCCCCATGAGAGAAGATGTATTTATCCAGGGACCCCCATGAGAGAAGATGTATTTATCCAGGGACCCCCCTGAGAGAAGACGTATTTATCCAGGGACCCCCATGAGAGAAGATGTATTTATCCAGGGACCCCCATGAGAGAAGATGTATTTATCCAGGGACCCCCATGAGAGAAGATGTATTTATCCAGGGACCCCCATGAGAGAAGATGTATTTATCCAGGGACCCCCCTGAGAGAAGATGTATTTATCCAGGGACCCCCATGAGAGAAGATGTATTTATCCAGGGACCCCCATGAGAGAAGATGTATTTATCCAGGGACCCCCCATGAGAGAAGATGTATTTATCCAGGGACCCCCATTAGAGAAGATGTATTTATCCAGGGACCCCCCATGAGAGAAGATGTATTTATCCAGGGACCCCCATGAGAGAGAAGATGTATTTATCCAGGGACCCCCATGAGAGAAGATGTATTTATCCAGGGACCCCCATGAGAGAGAAGATGTATTTATCCAGGGACCCCCATGAGAGAAGACTTATTTATCCAGGGACCCCCATGAGAGGAGATGTATTTATCCAGGGACCCCCATGAGAGGAGATGTATTTATCCAGGGACCCCCATGAGAGAAGATGTATTTATCCAGGGACCCCCCATGAGAGAAGATGTATTTATCCAGGGACCCCCATGAGAGAAGATGTATTTATCCAGGGACCCCCCATGAGAGAGAAGATGTATTTATCCAGGGACCCCCATGAGAGAGAAGATGTATTTATCCAGGGACCCCCATTAGAGAAGATGTATTTATCCAGGGACCCCCATGAGAGAAGATGTATTTATCCAGGGACCCCCATGAGAGAAGATGTATTTATCCAGGGACCCCCATGAGAGAAGATGTATTTATCCAGGGACCCCCATGAGAGAAGATGTATTTATCCAGGGACCCCCATGAGAGAAGATGTATTTATCCAGGGACCCCCATGAGAGAAGATGTATTTATCCAGGGACCCCCATGAGAGAAGATGTATTTATCCAGGGACCCCCATGAGAGAAGATGTATTTATCCAGGGACCCCCATTAGAGAAGATGTATTTATCCAGGGACCCCCATGAGAGAAGATGTATTTATCCAGGGACCCCCATGAGAGAAGATGTATTTATCCAGGGACCCCCATGAGAGAGAAGATGTATTTATCCAGGGACCCCCATGAGAGAAGATGTATTTATCCAGGGACCCCCATGAGAGAGAAGATGTATTTATCCAGGGACCCCCATGAGAGAAGATGTATTTATCCAGGGACCCCCATGAGAGAGAAGATGTATTTATCCAGGGACCCCCATGAGAGAAGATGTATTTATCCAGGGACCCCCATGAGAGAGAAGATGTATTTATCCAGGGACCCCCATGAGAGAAGATGTATTTATCCAGGGACCCCCATGAGAGAAGATGTATTTATCCAGGGACCCCCATGAGAGAAGATGTATTTATCCAGGGACCCCCATGAGAGAAGATGTATTTATCCAGGGACCCCCATGAGAGAAGATGTATTTATCCAGGGACCCCCATGAGAGAAGATGTATTTATCCAGGGACCCCCCATGAGAGAAGATGTATTTATCCAGGGACCCCCATGAGAGAAGATGTATTTATCCAGGGACCCCCATGAGAGAAGATGTATTTATCCAGGGACCCCCATGAGAGAAGATGTATTTATCCAGGGACCCCCATGAGAGAAGATGTATTTATCCAGGGACCCCCCATGAGAGAAGATGTATTTATCCAGGGACCCCCCTGAGAGGAGATGTATTTATCCAGGGACCCCCCATGAGAGAGAAGATGTATTTATCCAGGGACCCCCATGAGAGAAGATGTATTTATCCAGGGACCCCCCATGAGAGAAGATGTATTTATCCAGGGACCCCCATGAGAGAAGACTTATTTATCCAGGGACCCCCATGAGAGGAGATGTATTTATCCAGGGACCCCCCATGAGAGAGAAGATGTATTTATCCAGGGACCCCCATGAGAGAAGACGTATTTATCCAGGGACCCCCATGAGAGAAGATGTATTTATCCAGGGACCCCCATAAGAGAAGATGTATTTATCCAGGGACCCCCATGAGAGAAGATGTATTTATCCAGGGACCCCCATGAGAGAAGATGTATTTATCCAGGGACCCCCATGAGAGAAGATGTATTTATCCAGGGACCCCCATGAGAGAAGATGTATTTATCCAGGGACCCCCATGAGAGAAGTATTTATCCAGGGACCCCCCTGAGAGAAGATGTATTTATCCAGGGACCCCCATGAGAGAAGATGTATTTATCCAGGGACCCCCCTGAGAGAAGACGTATTTATCCAGGGACCCCCATGAGAGAAGATGTATTTATCCAGGGACCCCCCTGAGAGAAGACGTATTTATCCAGGGACCCCCATGAGAGAAGATGTATTTATCCAGGGACCCCCATAAGAGGAGATGTATTTATCCAGGGACCCCCATGAGAGAAGATGTATTTATCCAGGGACCCCCCTGAGAGAAGACGTATTTATCCAGGGACCCCCATGAGAGAAGATGTATTTATCCAGGGACCCCCATGAGAGAAGATGTATTTATCCAGGGACCCCCATGAGAGAAGATGTATTTATCCAGGGACCCCCATGAGAGAAGATGTATTTATCCAGGGACCCCCATGAGAGAAGATGTATTTATCCAGGGACCCCCATGAGAGAAGATGTATTTATCCAGGGACCCCCATGAGAGAAGATGTATTTATCCAGGGACCCCCATGAGAGAAGATGTATTTATCCAGGGACCCCCATGAGAGAAGATGTATTTATCCAGGGACCCCCATAAGAGGAGATGTATTTATCCAGGGACCCCCGAGAGAAGATTTTCTCTAGCAGTGATTCTCAACCAGTGTTGTTTTTGGCAGCAAATTTCTATTTTAGTTTTAGTCATATAGTCTTTTGGACTGAAAGTTCATTTAGTTTTAGTCACATTTTAGTCACCTGGAATGTCTTAGTGTCTAGTTTTAGTCGACTAAATCCACAGTTGTTTTAGTCGACTAAAATGTATTTTGGCAGGTCTCGATGCCGTTGTAAAGAGTGTTTTTACACTTGCTGAAAATAGCCGATCTACAAGCTCACAACGCGTTGTGAGCTTGTAGATCGGCTATTTTCAGCATACAACCAAGTGTAAAATGACTTATACTGGATCTCTTGTCCACTAGTCCCTTCCTAACATTTTAGTCTAGTTTTTATTTGTCAACGGAATTGTCAGTATATTTAGTCTTAGTTTTAGTCATCGTAGCTTACTTTTTTATTTAGTTTCCATTTGTTTTTGTCAGTCGTCTTAGTTTTAGTCGACGAAAACAACACTATTCACAACCCGTTTATAATTTCAAGGACCCCCAGTCTGACATGCAATGGCATTTCTATCTCTGGGACCCCCGATTTATATTGTAAAATCAATGTTTATTTAATTCAAGTGTATAAATGGAACCGTGAAATGGATCCGTTATAGGGTCCATTTGGTTCTATTTGTACACTCTCAGAGTTAGAGGTCCATTTGGGTCCATTTGTACACTCTCAGAGTTAAAGGTCCATTTGGGTCCATTTGTACACTCTCAGAGTTAGAGGTCCATTTGGTTCCATTTGTACACTCTCAGAGTTAGAGGTCCATTTGGGTCCATTTGTACACTCTCAGAGTTAAAGGTCAATTTGGTTCCATTTGTACACTCTCAGAGTTAAAGGTCCATTTGGTTCCATTTGTACACTCTCAGAGTTAAAGGTCCATTTGGGTCCATTTGTACACTCTCAGAGTTAAAGGTCCATTTGGGTCCATTTGTACACTCAGAGTTAAAGGTCCATTTGGTTCCATTTGTACACTCTCAGAGTTAAAGGTCCATTTGGTTCCATTTGTACACTCTCAGAGTTAAAGGTCCATTTGGGTCCATTTGTACACTCTCAGAGTTACAGGTCCATTTGGGTCCATTTGTACACTCTCAGAGTTACAGGTCCATTTGGGTCCATTTGTACACTCTCAGAGTTACAGGTCCATTTGGGTCCATTTGTACACTCTCAGAGTTAAAGGTCCATTTGGGTCCATTTGTACACTCTCAGAGTTAAAAGTCCATTTGGGTCCATTTGTACACTCTCAGAGTTAAAGGTCCATTTGGGTCCATTTGTACACTCTCAGAGTTAAAGGTCCATTTGGGTCCATTTGTACACTCTCAGAGTTAAAGGTCCATTTGGGTCCATTTGTACACTCTCAGAGTTAAAGGTCACTTTGGGAACGACTGAGTTATAGAAGCGTTGATGTTTTGTGTGATGTGATATGAATCTCAGGGGCTATTCTTTGGTTACTTTAGTGTGTGTGTGTGTGTGTGTGTGGCTGTGTGGCTGTGTGTGTGTGTGTGTGTGTGTGTGTGTGTGTGTGTGTGTGTGTGGCTGTGTGTGTGGCTGTGTGTGTGGCTGTGTGTGTGTGGCTGTGTGTGTGTGGCTGTGTGTGTGTGGCTGTGTGTGTGTGTGTGTGGCTCTGTGTGTGTGTGTGGCTCTGTGTGTGTGTGTGTGTGTGTGTGTGTGTGTGTGTGTGTGTGTGTTTTAGTTTGGCTGTGTGGACATGTCGTGAGCTTGTAGATCTGCTATTTCTATACATTTCATACAAATCGTCCCCCTGGGTCCACAGTTGATATAGCTTAATGTGCAACAATGTGTTTTGGATTGCACACACGCACGCACGCGCACACACACGCACACGCACACACGCACACGCACGCACGCACGCACGCACACACGCACACCTGAGTCAAATGACTAATTGACATCACCAGCTGGATTGGTAGTGACTGTTCAGTCGTGTTTCCTGGTGAACAACATCTAGACCATGTTTCAGTAACAATACAAGAACTAAAACAACATCTAGACCATGTTTCAGTAACAATACATGAACTAAAACAACATCTAGACCATGTTTCAGTAACAATACAAGAACTAAAACAACATCTAGACCATGTTTCAGTAACAATACATGAACTAAAACAACATCTAGACCATGTTTCAGTAACAATACATGAACTAAAACAACATCTAGACCATGTTTCAGTAACAATACATGAACTAAAACAACATCTAGACCATGTTTCAGTAACAATACAAGAACTAAAACAACATCTAGACCATGTTTCAGTAACAATACAAGAACTAAAACAACATCTAGACCATGTTTCAGTAACAATACAAGAACTAAAACAACATCTAGACCATGTTTCAGTAACAATACAAGAACTAAAAGGGCCTTAACCCGTTCTGAACGGGAACCCGTTTTGGTGTCAGCATCACGTCATGCTTTAGCTATTGAAAATCACACACGTGTGAAGCTCATAGCGCGCCACCGAGTGGCGCGCTATGAGCTTGTAGATCTGCTATTTTTGAAAAATCGAAGAGCGACTGACATTTTTTTGGGTTCATCAGACCAGTGTGTGTGTGTCCAGTGGAAACCTCGTATGAATCTGATCTCAGGTCAGAATTTAATTTAACACACTGGTGATTGTTCTGCCGACGGTCCGTAGAAGCAAAAAGCTGCTTCCCCGTATTTTTTAGTTGCCATTTTTTTTGGCAAAGCGAGCAGGCCAGCAGTGGAAGACCTTAGGGGGCGGTTTGGGAGATGTTTAGGCAGGCAGTCATGTAGGTAGGAAGGTGCGAGACCATTGAGAGCTTTATACACAAGTAAAATTTTAAAATCAATCCTAAAAACAACCGGAAGCCAGTGCAGTGAAGCCAAAACTGGAGTAATATGTTCTCTCATCTTAGTTCTAGTTAAACTCTGGCTGCTGCATTTTGGACAAGTTGTAATCTGTAATGATGATGAGCACCCCTCGCTTCACACGGGTGTGATTTTTGAGTGGTCCAACCACTCCTATCCACACTTTTCCTGGGCTGTGTGTGCTCCAGTTCCTGTTGATTTCATTGCCCATGGTCAGAAATGGGATAAAAAAACGTCTGAAAATAGACGTCTAAAACACGTCTATTTTTAGACGTGTTTTAGACGACTATTTTTTGACGTTTTTATCCCATTTTTAGACGCTCGTCTAATAGCCCATACTGTACGGCATACTATAGCACGCCATTTTTCATCATTTTTGAGGATTTGAAAAAAAAAAAAAAAAAAAAACGATGGGTTATAGCCCATCGTTTTTTGAATTTTTTAACTTTTTTTCAAATCCTTAAAAATGATGAAAAACGGCGTGCTATAGTATGCCGTACAGTATGGGATATAGCCCATGGTCAAAAATGGGATAAAAAACGTCTAAAAATAGACGTCTAAAACACGTCTATTTTTAGACGTGTTTTAGACGTGTATTTTTAGACGTTTTTATCCCATTTTTAGACGCTCGTCTAATAGCCCATACTGTACGGCATACTATAGCACGCCGTTTTTCATCATTTTTGAGGATTTGAAAAAGAAAAAAAAATGCGATGGGTTATAGCCCATCGTTTTTAGATTTTTTTGATTTTTTTCAAATCCTCAAAAATGATGAAAAACGGCTTGCTATAGTATTCCGTACAGTATGGGCTATAGCCCATGGTCAAAAATGGGATAAGAAACGTCTAAAAATAGACGTCTAAAACACGTCTATTTTTAGACATGTTTTAGACGACTATTTTTAGACGTTTTTATCCCATTTTTAGACGCCCGTCTAATAGCCCATACTGTACGGCATACTATAGCACGCCGTTTTTCATCATTTTTGAGGATAAAAAAAAAAAACGATGGGTTATAGCCCATCGTTTTTTTAATTTTTTAACTTTTTTTCAAATCCAAAAAAATGATGAAAAACGGCTTGCTATAGTATGCCTTACAGTATGGGCAGCCCATGGTCAAAAATGGGATAAAAAACGTCTAAAAATAGACGTCTAAAACACGTCTATTTTTAGACGTGTTTTAGACGACTATTTTTAGACGTTTTTATCCCATTTTTAGATGCTCGTCTAATAGCCCATATTGTACGGCATACTATAGCACGCCGTTTTTCATCATTTTTGAGGATTAAAAAAATTAATAAAAACGATGCGTTATAGCCCATCGTTTTTTGATTTTTTTGATTTTTTTTCAAATCCTCAAAAAATATGAAAAACGGCTTGCTATAGTATACCGTACAGTATGGGCAGCCCATGGTCAAAAATGGGATAAAAAACGTCTAAAAATAGACGTCTAAAACACGTCTATTTTTAGACATGTTTTAGACGACTATTTTTAGACGTTTTTATCCCATTTTTAGACGCTCGTCTAATAGCCCATACTGTACGGCATACTATAGCACGCCGTTTTTCATCATTTTTGAGGATTTGAAAAAAAAAAAAAAAAAAAAAAACGATGGGTTATAGCCCATCGTTTTTAGATTTTTTTGGTTTTTTTCAAATCCTCAAAAATGATGAAAAACGGCTTGCTATAGTATGCCGTACAGTATGGGATATAGCCCATGGTCAAAAATGGGATAAAAAACGTCTAAAAATAGACGTCTAAAACACGTCTATTTTTAGACATGTTTTAGACGACTATTTTTAGACGTTTTTATCCCATTTTTAGACGCTCGTCTAATAGCCCATACTGTACGGCATACTATAGCACGCCGTTTTTCTACATTTTTGAGGATTTGAAAAAAATAAAATAAAAAAAAACGATGGGTTATAGCCCATCGTTTTTAGATTTTTTTGGTTTTTTTCAAATCCTCAAAAATGATGAAAAACGGCTTGCTATAGTATGCCGTACAGCAGGGATGTCAAACTCAAATACACAGAGGGCCAAAATAAAGAAATTGGTACAAGTCGAGGGCCGGACTGTGTTTCAACACACGGCCATTTTTGGGGAGAGGGGTAGCTGAAAGTTGACCACAAAGTGATATACTTTCACTGCTGATCAATAGTGAAGAGAAGACGCATGCTTGCGCTTGCAGGCCCTCGTGACAATGCACTCGCAGTGCATTGTGGGACTTGTAGTATTATGGTGGTCCGTGCAATATACCAGAGGGCCAGTTCTAATACTAATTAAATATCATCCCGCGGGCCAAAGATAATTCATTCACGGGCCTGATTTGGCCCCCGGGCCTTGAGTTTGACATATATGCCGTACAGTATGGGATATAGCCCATGGTCAAAAATGGGATAAAAAACGTCTAAAAATAGACGTCTAAAACACGTCTATTTTTAGACGTGTTTTAGACGTGTATTTTTAGACGTTTTTTATCCCATTTTTAGACGCTCGTCTAATGGCCCATACTGTACGGCATACTATAGCACGCCGTTTTTCATCATTTTTGAGGATTTGAAAAAAAAAAAAAAAAAAACGATGGGTTATAGCCCATCGTTTTTTGAATTTTTTAACTTTTTTTCAAATCCAAAAAAATGATGAAAAACGGCTTGCTATAGTATGCCGTACAGTATGGGATATAGCCCATGGTCAAAAATGGGATAAAAAACGTCTAAAAATAGACGTCTAAAACACGTCTATTTTTAGACGTGTTTTAGACGTGTATTTTTAGACGTTTTTTATCCCATTTTTAGACGCTCGTCTAATAGCCCATACTGTACGGCATACTATAGCACGCCGTTTTTCATCATTTTTGAGGATTTGAAAAAAAAAAAAAAAAAAACGATGGGTTATATATAGCCCATCGTTTTTTGAATTTTTTAACTTTTTTTCAAATCCAAAAAAATGATGAAAAACTGCTTGCTATAGTATGCCGTACAGTATGGGATATAGCCCATGGTCAAAAATGGGATAAAAAACGTCTAAAAATAGACGTCTAAAACACGTCTATTTTTAGACATGTTTTAGACGACTATTTTTAGACGTTTTTATCCCATTTTTAGACGCTCGTCTAATAGCCCATACTGTACGGCATACTATAGCACGCCGTTTTTCTACATTTTTGAGGATTTGAAAAAAAAAAAAAAAAAAAAAAACGATGGGTTATAGCCCATCGTTTTTAGATTTTTTTGGTTTTTTTCAAATCCTCAAAAATGATGAAAAACGGCTTGCTATAGTATGCCGTACAGTATGGGATATAGCCCATGGTCAAAAATGGGATAAAAAACGTCTAAAAATAGACGTCTAAAACACGTCTATTTTTAGACGTGTTTTAGACGTGTATTTTTAGACGTTTTTTATCCCATTTTTAGACGCTCGTCTAATAGCCCATACTGTACGGCATACTATAGCACGCCGTTTTTCATCATTTTTGAGGATTTGAAAAAAAAAAAAAAAAAACGATGGGTTATAGCCCATCGTTTTTTGAATTTTTTAACTTTTTTTCAAATCCAAAAAAATGATGAAAAGCGGCTTGCTATAGTATGCCGTACAGTATGGGATATAGCCCATGGTCAAAAATGGGATAAAAAACGTCTAAAAATAGACGTCTAAAACACGTCTATTTTTAGACGTGTTTTAGACGTGTATTTTTAGACGTTTTTTATCCCATTTTTAGACGCTCGTCTAATAGCCCATACTGTACGGCATACTATAGCACGCCGTTTTTCATCATTTTTGAGGATTTGAAAAAAAAGAAAAAAAAAAACGATGGGTTATAGCCCATCGTTTTTTGAATTTTTTAACTTTTTTTCAAATCCAAAAAAATGATGAAAAACTGCTTGCTATAGTATGCCGTACAGTATGGGATATAGCCCATGGTCAAAAATGGGATAAAAAACGTCTAAAAATAGACGTCTAAAACACGTCTATTTTTAGACATGTTTTAGACGACTATTTTTAGACGTTTTTATCCCATTTTTAGACGCTCGTCTAATAGCCCATACTGTACGGCATACTATAGCACGCCGTTTTTCTACATTTTTGAGGATTTGAAAAAAAAAAAAAACGATGGGTTATAGCCCATCGTTTTTAGATTTTTTTGGTTTTTTTCAAATCCTCAAAAATGATGAAAAACGGCTTGCTATAGTATGCCGTACAGTATGGGATATAGCCCATGGTCAAAAATGGGATAAAAAACGTCTAAAAATAGACGTCTAAAACACGTCTATTTTTAGACGTGTTTTAGACGTGTATTTTTAGACGTTTTTTATCCCATTTTTAGACGCTCGTCTAATAGCCCATACTGTACGGCATACTATAGCACGCCGTTTTTCATCATTTTTGAGGATTTGAAAAAAAAAACGATGGGTTATAGCCCATCGTTTTTTGAATTTTTTAACTTTTTTTCAAATCCAAAAAAATGATGAAAAACGGCTTGCTATAGTATGCCGTACAGTATGGGATATAGCCCATGGTCAAAAATGGGATAAAAAATGTCTAAAAATAGACGTCTAAAACACGTCTATTTTTAGACGTGTTTTAGACGTGTATTTTTAGACGTTTTTTATCCCATTTTTAGACGCTCGTCTAATAGCCCATACTGTACGGCATACTATAGCACGCCGATTTTCATCATTTTTGAGGATTTGAAAAAAAAAAAAAAAAAACGATGGGTTATAGCCCATCATTTTTTGAATTTTTTAACTTTTTTTCAAATCCAAAAAAATGATGAAAAACTGCTTGCTATAGTATGCCGTACAGTATGGGATGGTCAAAAATGGTCAAAAATGGGATAAAAAACGTCTAAAAATAGACGTCTAAAACACGTCTATTTTTAGACATGTTTTAGACGACTATTTTTAGACGTTTTTATCCCATTTTTAGACGCTCGTCTAATAGCCCATACTGTACGGCATACTATAGCACGCAGTTTTTCTACATTTTTGAGGATTTGAAAAAAAAGGAGAAAAAAAAGAAACGATGCGTTATAGCCCATCGTTTTTAGATTTTTTTGATTTTTTTCAAATCCTCAAAAATGATGAAAAACGGCTTGCTATAGTATGCCGTACAGTATGGGCTATAGCCCATGGTCAAAAATGGGATAAAAAACGTCTAAAAATAGACGTCTAAAACACGTCTATTTTTAGACGTGTTTTAGACGTCTATTTTTAGACGTGTTTTAGACGTCTATTTTTAGACGTTTTTATCCCATTTTTAGACGCTCGTCTAATAGCCCATACTGTACGGCATACTATAGCACGCCGTTTTTCATCATTTTCGAGGATTTGAAAAAAAACAACAAAAAACGATGGGTTATAGCCCATCGTTTTTAGATTTTTTAGATTTTTTTCAAATCCTCAAAAATGATGAAAAACGGCTTGCTATAGTATGCCGTACAGTATGGGCTATAGCCCATGGTCAAAAATGGGATAAAAAACGTCTAAAAATAGACGTCTAAAACACGTCTATTTTTAGACGTGTTTTAGACGTCTATTTTTAGACGTTTTTATCCCATTTTTAGACGCTCGTCTAATAGCCCATACTGTACGGCATACTATAGCACGCCGTTTTTCTACATTTTTGAGGATTTGAAAAAAACAAAAAAAACAAACGATGGGTTATAGCCCATCGTTTTTAGATTTTTTAGATTTTTTTCAAATCCTCAAAAATGATGAAAAACGGCTTGCTATAGTATGCCGTACAGTATGGGCTATAGCCCATGGTCAAAAATGGGATAAAAAAACGTCTAAAAATAGACGTCTAAAACACGTCTAAAAATAGACGTGTTTTAGACGTCTAATTTTTAGACGCTCGTCTAATAGCCCATATCGTACGGCATACTGTAGCATGCCGTTTTTCATCATTTTTGAGGATTTTTTGAGACGTCTAAAACACGTCTATTTTTAGACGTGTTTTAGACGACTATTTTTAGACGTTTTTATCCCATTTTTAGACGCTCGTCTAATAGCCCATACTGTACGGCATACTATAGCACGCCGTTTTTCATCATTTTTGAGGATTTGAAAAAAAAAAACGATGGGTTATAGCCCATCGTTTTTAGATTTTTTAGATTTTTTTCAAATCCTCAAAAATGATGAAAAACGGCTTGCTATAGTATACCGTACAGTATGGGCAGCCCATGGTCAAAAATGGGATAAAAAACGTCTAAAAATAGACGTCTAAAACACGTCTATTTTTAGACATGTTTTAGACGACTATTTTTAGACGTTTTTATCCCATTTTTAGACGCTCGTCTAATAGCCCATACTGTACGGCATACTATAGCACGCAGTTTTTCTACATTTTTGAGGATTTGAAAAAAAAGGAGAAAAAAAAGAAACGATGCGTTATAGCCCATCGTTTTTAGATTTTTTTGATTTTTTTTAAATCCTCAAAAATGATGAAAAACGGCTTGCTATAGTATGCCGTACAGTATGGGCTATAGCCCATGGTCAAAAATGGGATAAAAAACGTCTAAAAATAGACGTCTAAAACACGTCTATTTTTAGACGTGTTTTAGACGTCTATTTTTAGACGTTTTTATCCCATTTTTAGACGCTCGTCTAATAGCCCATACTGTACGGCATACTATAGCACGCCGTTTTTCATCATTTTCGAGGATTTGAAAAAAAACAACAAAAAAAAACGATGGGTTATAGCCCATCGTTTTTAGATTTTTTAGATTTTTTTCAAATCCTCAAAAATGATGAAAAACGGCTTGCTATAGTATGCCGTACAGTATGGGCTATAGCCCATGGTCAAAAATGGGATAAAAAAACGTCTAAAAATAGACGTCTAAAACACGTCTAAAAATAGACGTGTTTTAGACGTCTAATTTTTAGACGCTCGTCTAATAGCCCATATCGTACGGCATACTGTAGCATGCCGTTTTTCATCATTTTTGAGGATTTTTTGAGACGTCTAAAACACGTCTATTTTTAGACGTGTTTTAGACGTCTATTTTTAGACGTTTTTTATCCCATTTTTAGACGCTCGTCTAATAGCCCATATCGTACGGCATACTGTAGCACGCCGTTTTTCATCATTTTTGAGGATTTTTTGAGACGTCTAAAACACGTCTATTTTTAGACGTTTTTTATCCCATTTTTAGACGCTTTTTCATCTCGCTTTTTCGTCTCGCTTTTTCGTCTCGCTTTTTCGTCTCGCTTTTTCGTCAGGCTTTTTCGTCTCGCTTTTTCGTCTCGCTTTTTCGTCTCGCTTTTTCGTCTCGCCTTTTCGTCTCGCCTTTTCGTCACGCTTTTTCCTCTCGCTTTTTCCTCTCGCTTTTTCCTCTCGCTTTTTCCTCTCGCTTTTTCGTCTCGCCGTTTTTCATCATTTTTGAGGATTTGAAAAAAATGAAGAAAAAAAAAACGATGGGTTATAGCCCGGGGCGACTGTGGCTCAAGAGGTAGAGCAGGTCGTCCAATGATCCATGGGTCGGCGGTTCGAATCCCGGCTCCTCCTGTCTACATGTCGAAGTGTCCTTGGGCAAGACACTGAACCCCCAATTGCTCCCGATATGCTGGTTGGTACCTTGCATGGCTTCTGCCGCAATCGGTGTATGAATGGGTGAATGTAATGCACAATCTATGTAAAGCGCCTTGGATAAAGGCGCTATATAAATGCACCATTTACCATTTAGCCCATCGTTTTTAGATTTTTTTAGATTTTTTTCAAAACCTCAAAAATGATGAAAAACGGCGTGCTATAGTATGCCGTACAGTATGGGATATAGCCCATGGTCAAAAATGGGATAAAAAACGTGTAAAAATAGACGTCTAAAACACGTCTATTTTTAGACGTGTTTTAGATGACTTTTTAGACGTTTTTATCCCATTTTTAGACGCTCGTCTAATAGCCCATACTGTACGGCATACTATAGCACGCCGTTTTTCATCATTTTTGAGGATTTGGAAAAAAAAAAAAAAAAGAAAAAAAAAACGCTAAACGCTCTAAAACACGTCTATTCTTAGACGTTTTTATCCCATTTTTTGACGCTCGTCTATTAGCCTATTCTGTACGGCATACTATAGCACGCCGTTTTTCATCATTTTTGAGGATTTGAAAGAAAATGAAAAAAAAAACGATGGGTTATAGCCCATCGTTTTTTGATTTTTTTCAAATCCTCAAAAATGATGAAAAACGGCTTGCTATAGTATTCCGTACAGTATGGGCTATAGCCCATGGTCAAAAATGGGATAAAAAACGTCTAAAAATAGACGTCTAAAACTTTACTTTACTTCAACGAAAGGACCTGTAAATGACAACACAAAAACTAAGGCACTGGTGTCGTACTTCTGGTTTACCGGAACGGGGTTCAACTCCCTGCAGTGCCCTGCTCAATGTGTTGTATTTACATGGTTCATTGAACGGGGTTCAACTCCCTGCAGTGCCCTGCTCAATGTGTTGTATTTACATGGTTCATTGGTCCATGGTCTCAGAGGTCATTGAGCGGTGCGCGATTCTTCATAATTTTCTAGAATTTGAAAAAAGGTGAAAATCAAGGAAAAGCGAAAGGCTTTAGTCCATGGTGTCGGAGGGCATACTATAGTATGTCGTTTTTCACGATTTCGGAGGATTTGAAAAAAAAGTAACCTCGTATTTAATAATTTTCAACATGGGCTATAGCCCCTACCGTACGGCATACTATAGCACACCGTTTTTCTACATTTTTGAGGATTTGAAAAAAAATCAAAAATTTAAAAAACATGGGTTAGCCCATCGTTTTTTGAATTTTTGAAAAAAAAAAAAAGAAACTCGTTTTTCATCATTTTTGAACATGGGCTATAGCCCCTACCCTACAGCATACTATAGCACACCGTTTTTCTACATTTTTGAGGATTTTAAAGAAATTCAAAAATTAACCTAGTTTTTCATCATTTTTGAACATGGGCTATAGCCCCAACCTTACGGCATATTATAGCACACCGTTTTTCTATATTTTTGAGGATTTAAAGAAAAATCAAAAATTCAAAAAACATGTGTTATAGCCCATCGTTTTTTAAATTTTTGAAAAAATTATTAACCTCGTTTTTCATCATTTTTAAACATGGGCTATAGCCCCTACCGTACGGCATACTATAACATGCCGTTTTTCATCATTTTTGAGGATTTAAAAAAAATTCAAAATTTCAAAAAACATGGGTTATAGCCCATCGTTTTTTTGAAATTTTGAAAAAAAATTAAACCTCGTTTTTTTATCATTTTTAAACATGGGCTATAGCCCCTACCGTACGGCATACTATAACACGCCGTTTTTCATCATTTTTGAGGATTTGATAAAAAATCAAAATTTAAAAAAACATGGGTTATAGCCCATCGTTTTTTAGAAATTTAGAAAAAAAATTAAACCTCGTTTTTCATCATTTTTAAACATGGGCTATAGCCCCTACCGTACGGCATACTATAACATGCCGTTTTTCATAATTTTTGAGGATTTTTAAAAAAATCAAAATTTCAGAAAACATGGGTTATAGCCCATTGTTTTTTTTAAATTTTGAATTTTTTTTAAACCTCGTTTTTCATAATTTTTAAACATGGGCTATAGCCCCTACCGTACGGCATACTATAACACGCCGTTTTTCATCATTTTTGAGGATTTAAAAAAAATTCAAAATTTCAAAAAACATGGGTTATAGTCCATCGTTTTTTTGAAATTTTGAAAAAAATTTAAACCTCGTTTTTCATCATTTTTAAACATGGGCTATAGCCCCTACCGTACGGCATACTATAACACGCCGTTTTTCATCATTTTTGAGGATTTAAAAAAAATTCAAAATTTAAAAAAAACATGGGTTATAGCCCATCGTTTTTTTGAAATTTTGAAAAAAATTTAAACCTCGTTTTTCATCATTTTTAAACATGGGCATAGCCCCCTACCGTACGGCATACTATAACATGCCGTTTTTCATAATTTTTGAGGATTTTTAAAAAAATCAAAATTTCAGAAAACATGGGTTATAGCCCATTGTTTTTTTTAAATTTTGAATTTTTTTTAAACCTCGTTTTTCATAATTTTTAAACATGGGCTATAGCCCCTACCGTACGGCATACTATAACACGCCGTTTTTCATCATTTTTGAGGATTTAAAAAAAATTCAAAATTTCAAAAAACATGGGTTATAGTCCATCGTTTTTTTGAAATTTTGAAAAAAATTTAAACCTCGTTTTTCATCATTTTTAAACATGGGCTATAGCCCCTACCGTACGGCATACTATAACACGCCGTTTTTCATAATTTTTGAGGATTTAAAAAAAAATCAAAATTTAAAAAAAACATGGGTTATAGCCCATCGTTTTTTTGAAATTTTGAAAAAAATTTAAACCTCGTTTTTCATCATTTTTAAACATGGGCTACAGCCCCTACCGTACGGCATACTATAACACGCCGTTTTTCATCATTTTTGAGGATTTGAAAAAAAATAAAAATTTAAAAAAACATGGGTTATAGCCCATCGTTTTTTAGAAATTTCGAAAAAAAATTAAACCTCGTTTTTCATCATTTTTAAACATGGGCCATAGCCCCTACCGTACGGCATACTATTACACGCCGTTTTTCATCATTTTTGAGGATTTGAAAAAAAATCAAAATTTCAAAAAACATGGGTTATAGCCCATCGTTTTTTTGAAATTTTGAAAAAAAATTAAGCCTCGTTTTTCATCATTTTTAAACATGGGCTATAGCCCCTACCGTACGGCATACTATAACACGCCGTTTTTCATCATTTTTGAGGATTTTTAAAAAAATCAAAATTTCAGAAAACATGGGTTATAGCCCATTGTTTTTTTTTAATTTTTAATTTTTTTTAAACCTCGTTTTTCATCATTTTTAAACATGGGCTATAGCCCCTACCGTACGGCATACTATAACATGCCGTTTTTCATAATTTTTGAGGATTTTTTAAAAAATCAATATTTCAGAAAACATGGGTTATAGCCCATTGTTTTTTTTTTAATTTTTAATTTTTTTTAAACCTCGTTTTTCATCATTTTTAAACATGGGCTATAGCCCCTACCGTACGGCATACTATAACATGCCGTTTTTCATAATCTTTGAGGATTTAAAAAAAAAAATCAAAATTTCAGAAAACATGGGTTATAGCCCATTGTTTTTTCTTAATTTTTAATTTTTTTTAAACCTCGTTTTTCATAATTTTTAAACATGGGCTATAGCCCCTACCGTACGGCATACTATAACACGCCGTTTTTCATCATTTTTGAGGATTTAAAAAAAAATCAAAATTTCAAAAAACATGGGTTATAGCCCATCGTTTTTTTGAAAATTTGAAAAAAAATTAAACCTCGTTTTTCATAATTTTTAAACATGGGCTATAGCCCCTACCGTACGGCATACTATAACACGCCATTTTTCATCATTTTTGAGGATTAATTTTTTTTTCAAAATTTCAAAAAACATGGGTTATAGCCCATCGTTTTTTTGAAATTTTGAAAAAAAAATTAAACCTCGTTTTTCATCATTTTTAAACATGGGCTATAGCCCCTACCGTACGGCATACTATAACATGCCGTTTTTCATCATTTTTGAGGATTTTAAAAAAATTAAAAATTTCAAAAAACATGGGTTATAGCCCATCATTTTTTGAAAATTTTAATTTTTTTTAACCTCGTTTTTCATCATTTTTAAACATGGGCTATAGCCCCTACCGTACGGCATACTATAACATGCCGTTTTTCATCATTTTTGAGGATTTTTAAAAAATTCAAAATTTCAAAAAACATGGGTTATAGCCCATCGTTTTTTTGAAATTTTGAAAAAAATTAAACCTCGTTTTTCATCATTTTTAAACATGGGCTATAGCCCCTACCGTACGGCATACTATAACATGCCGTTTTTCATAATTTTTGAGGATTTTTAAAAAAATCAAAATTTCAGAAAACATGGGTTATAGCCCATTGTTTTTTTTTTAATTTTTTTTTTTTTTTAAACCTCGTTTTTCATAATTTTTAAACATGGGCTATAGCCCCTACCGTACGGCATACTATAACATGCCGTTTTTCATAATTTTTGAGGATTTTGAAAAAAAATAAAAATTTCAGAAAACATGGGTTATAGCCCATTGTTTTTTCTTAATTTTTAATTTTTTTTAAACCTCGTTTTTCATAATTTTTAAACATGGGCTATAGCCCCTACCGTACGGCATACTATAACACGCCGTTTTTCATCATTTTTGAGGATTTAAAAAAATTTCAAAATTTCAAAAAACATGGGTTATAGCCCATCGTTTTTTTGAAATTTTGAAAAAAAATTAAACCTCGTTTTTCATCATTTTTAAACATGGGCTATAGCCCCTACCGTACGGCATACGATAACACGCTGTTTTTCATCATTTTTGAGGATTTGAAAAAAATTCAAAATTTCAAAAAACATGGGTTATAGCCCATTGTTTTTTTTAATTTTGATTTTTTTTTAAACCTCGTTTTTCATCATTTCTAAACATGGGCTATAGCCCCTACCGTACGGCATACTGTAACACGCTGTTTTTCATCATTTTTGAGGATTTTAAAAAAATTCAAAATTTCAAAAAACATGGGTTATAGCCCATCGTTTTTTTGAATTTTTTTAAACCTCGTTTTTCATCATTTTTAAACATGGGCTATAGCCCCTACCGTACGGCATAGTATAACATGCCGTTTTTCATCATTTTTGAGGATTTGAAAAAAATTCAAAATTTAAAAAAACATGGGTTATAGCCCATCGTTTTTTTGAAATTTTGAAAAGATTTTAAACCTCGTTTTTCATCATTTTTAAACATGGGCTATAGCCCCTACCGTACGGCATACGATAACACGCTGTTTTTCATCATTTTTGAGGATTTGAAAAAAATTCAACATTTCAAAAACATGGGTTATAGCCCATCGTTTTTTTGAAATTTTGAAAAAAAATTAACCTCGTTTTTCATCATTTTTAAACATGGGCTATAGCCCCTACCGTACGGCATACTATAACACGCCGTTTTTCAGAAAAAAATTCAAAATTTCAAAAAACGATGGGCTATAACCCATGTTTTTTGAAATTTTGAATTTTTTTCAAATCCTCAAAAATGATGAAAAACGGCGTGTTATAGTATGCCGTACGGTAGGGGATATGGCCCATGTTTAAAAATGATGAAAAACGAGGTTTAAATTTTTTTCAAAATTTCAAAAAAACGATGGGCTATAACCCATGTTTTTTTAAATTTTGAATTTTTTTAAAATCCTCAAAAATGATGAAAAACGGCATGTTATACTATGCCGTACGGTAGGGGCTATAGCCCATGTTTAAAAATGATGAAAAACGAGGTTTAATTTTTTTTCAAAATTTCAAAAAAACGATGGGCTATAACCCATGTTTTTTGAAATTTTGAATTTTTTTCAAATCCTCAAAAATTATGAAAAACGGCATGTTATACTATGCCGTACGGTAGGGGCTATAGCCCATGTTTAAAAATGATGAAAAACAAGGTTTAAAAAAAATTCAAAATTTAAAAAAAACGATGGGCTATAACCCATGTTTTTTGAAATTTTGATTTTTTTTAAAATCCTCAAAAATGATGAAAAACAGCGTGTTACAGTATGCCGTACGGTAGGGGCTATAGCCCATGTTTAGAAATGATGAAAAACGAGGTTTAAAAAAAAAATCAAAATTCCAAAAAAACGATGGGCTATAACCCATGTTTAATAATGATGAAAAACGAGGTTTCTTTTTTTTTCAAAATTTCAAAAAAACGATGGGCTATAACCCATGTTTTTTGAAATTTAGAATTTTTTTTAAATCCTCAAAAATGATGAAAAACGGCGTGTTATCGTATGCCGTACGGTAGGGGCTATAGCCCATGTTTAAAAATGATGAAAAACGAGGTTTAATTTTTTTTCAAAATTTAAAAAAACGATGGGCTATAACCCATGTTTTTTGAAATTTTGAATTTTTTTCAAATCCTCAAAAATGATGAAAAACGGCATGTTATACTATGCCGTACGGTAGGGGCTATAGCCCATGTTTAAAAATGATGAAAAACGAGGTTTAATTTTTTTTTCAAAATTTCAAAAAAATGATGGGCTATAACCCATGTTTTTTGAAATTTTGAATTTTTTAAAATCCTCAAAAATGATGAAAAACAGCGTGTTACAGTATGCCGTACGGTAGGGGCTATAGCCAATGTTTAGAAATGATGAAAAACGAGGTTTAAAAAAAAATCAAAATTCCAAAAAAACGATGGGCTATAACCCATGTTTTTTGAAATTTTGATTTTTTTTTCAAATCCTCAAAAATGATGAAAAACGGCATGTTATAGTATGCCGTACGGTAGGGGCTATAGCCCATGTTTAATAATGATGAAAAACGAGGTTTCTTTTTTTTTCAAAATTTCAAAAAAACGATGGGCTATAACCCATGTTTTTTGAAATTTTGAATTTTTTTAAATCCTCAAAAATGATGAAAAACGGCGTGTTATAGTATGCCGTACAGTAGGGGCTATAGCCCATGTTTAAAAATGATGAAAAACGAGGTTTAAAAAAAATTAAAAAAAAAAAAAAACAATGGGCTATAACCCATGTTTTTTGAAATTTTGAATTTTTTTCAAATCCTCAGAAATGATGAAAAACAGCGTGCTATCGTATGCCGTACGGTAGGGGCTATAGCCCATGTTTAAAAATGATGAAACACGAGGTTTAAAAAAAATTCAAAATTTCAAAAAAACGATGGGCTATAACCCATGTTTTTAGAAATTTTGAATTTTTTTCAAATCCTCAAAAATGATGAAAAACGGCGTGTTATAGTATGCCGTACGGTAGGGGATATAGCCCATGTTTAAAAATGATGAAAAACGAGGTTTAAAAAAAATTCAAAATTTCAAAAAAACGATGGGCTATAACCCATGTTTTTTTAAATTTTGAATTTTTTTAAATCCTCAAAAATGATGAAAAACGGCATGTTATACTATGCCGTACGGTAGGGGCTATAGCCCATGTTTAAAAATGATGAAAAACGAGGTTTAAAAAAAATTCTAATTTTCAAAAAAACGATGGGCTATAACCCATGTTTTTTGAAATTTTGAATTTTTTTCAAATCCTCAAAAATGATGAAAAACGGCGTGTTATAGTATGCCGTACGGTAGGGGATATAGCCCATGTTTAAAAATGATGAAAAACGAGGTTTAAAAAAATTTCTAAATTTCAAAAAAACGATGGGCTATAACCCATGTTTTTTTTAATTTTGAATTTTTTTTAAATCCTCAAAAATGATGAAAAACGGCGTGTTATCGTATGCCGTACGGTAGGGGCTATAGCCCATGTTTAAAAATGATGAAAAACGAGGTTTAATTTTTTTTCAAAATTTCAAAAAAACGATGGGCTATAACCCATGTTTTTTGAAATTTTGAATTTTTTTCAAATCCTCAAAAATGATGAAAAACGGCATGTTATACTATGCCGTACGGTAGGGGCTATAGCCCATGTTTAAAAATGATGAAAAACGAGGTTTAAATTTTTTTCAAAATTTAAAAAAAATGATGGGCTATAACCCATGTTTTTTGAAATTTTGAATTTTTTTAAAATCCTCAAAAATGATGAAAAACAGCGTGTTACAGTATGCCGTACGGTAGGGGCTATAGCCAATGTTTAGAAATGATGAAAAACGAGGTTTTAAAAAAAATCAAAATTCCAAAAAAACGATGGGCTATAACCCATGTTTTTTGAAATTTTGAATTTTTTTTCAAATCCTCAAAAATGATGAAAAACGGCATGTTATAGTATGCCGTACGGTAGGGGCTATAGCCCATGTTTAATAATGATGAAAAACGAGGTTTCTTTTTTTTTCAAAATTTCAAAAAAACGATGGGCTATAACCCATGTTTTTTGAAATTTTGAATTTTTTTAAATCCTCAAAAATGATGAAAAACGGCGTGTTATAGTATGCCGTACGGTAGGGGCTATAGCCCATGTTTAAAAATGATGAAAAACGAGGTTTAAAAAAAATTAAAAATTAAAAAAAAACAATGGGCTATAACCCATGTTTTTTGAAATTTTGAATTTTTTTCAAATCCTCAAAAATGATGAAAAACAGCGTGCTATCGTATGCCGTACGGTAGGGGCTATAGCCCATGTTTAAAAATGATGAAAAACGAGGTTTAAAAAAAATTCAAAATTTCAAAAAAACGATGGGCTATAACCCATGTTTTTTGAAATTTAGAATTTTTTTCAAATCCTCAAAAATGATGAAAAACGGCGTGTTATAGTATGCCGTACGGTAGGGGATATAGCCCATGTTTAAAAATGATGAAAAACGAGGTTTAAAAAAAATTCAAAATTTCAAAAAAACGATGGGCTATAACCCATGTTTTTTTAAATTTTGAATTTTTTTTAAATCCTCAAAAATGATGAAAAACGGCATGTTATACTATGCCGTACGGTAGGGGCTATAGCCCATGTTTAAAAATGATGAAAAACGAGGTTTAAAAAAAATTCAAAATTTCAAAAAAACGATGGGCTATAACCCATGTTTTTTGAAATTTTGAATTTTTTTCAAATCCTCAAAAATGATGAAAAACGGCGTGTTATAGTATGCCGTACGGTAGGGGATATAGCCCATGTTTAAAAATGATGAAAAACGAGGTTTAAAAAAAATTCAAAATTTCAAAAAAACGATGGGCTATAACCCATGTTTTTTTTAATTTTTTTTTTTTTTTTAAATCCTCAAAAATGATGAAAAACGGCATGTTATACTATGCCGTACGGTAGGGGCTATAGCCCATGTTTAAAAATGATGAAAAACGAGGTTTAAAATTTTTTCAAAATTTCAAAAAAACGATGGGCTATAACCCATGTTTTTTGAAATTTTGAATTTTTTTCAAATCCTCAAAAATGATGAAAAACGGCGTGTTATAGTATGCCGTACGGTAGGGGCTATAGCCCATGTTTAAAAATGATGAAAAACGAGGTTTAAATTTTTTTCAAAATTTCAAAAAAACGATGGGCTATAACCCATGTTTTTTTAAATTTTGAATTTTTTTTAAATCCTCAAAAATGATGAAAAACAGCGTGTTACAGTATGCCGTATGGTAGGGGCTATAGCCCATGTTTAGAAATGATGAAAAACGAGGTTTAAAAAAAAATCAAAATTCCAAAAAAACGATGGGCTATAACCCATGTTTTTGAAATTTAGAATTTTTTTTAAATCCTCAAAAATGATGAAAAACAGCGTGTTATAGTATGCCGTACGGTAGGGGGCTATGCCCATGTTTAAAAATGATGAAAAACGAGGTTTAATTTTTTTTCAAAATTTCAAAAAAACGATGGGCTATAACCCATGTTTTTTGAAATTTTGAATTTTTTTCAAATCCTCAAAAATGATGAAAAACGGCATGTTATAGTATGCCGTACGGTAGGGGCTATAGCCCATGTTTAAAAATTATGAAAAACGAGGTTTAATTTTTTTTCAAAATTTCAAAAAAACGATGGGCTATAACCCATGTTTTTTGAAATTTTGAATTTTTTTTAAATCCTCAAAAATGATGAAAAACGGCGTGTTATAGTATGCCGTACGGTAGGGGCTATAGCCCATGTTTAAAAATGATGAAAAACGAGGTTTAAATTTTTTTCAAAATTTCAAAAAAACGATGGGCTATAACCCATGTTTTTTGAAATTTTAATTTTTTTAAAAATCCTCAAAAATGGTGAAAAACGGCGTGTTATAGTATGCCGTACGGTAGGGGCTATAGCCCATGTTTAAAAATGATGAAAAACGAGGTTTAAAAAAATTTCAAAATTTCAAAAAAACGATGGGCTATAACCCATGTTTTTTGATTATTTTTTTTTTTTTTTAATCCTCAAAAATGTAGAAAAACGGTGTGCTATAGTATGCCGTAAGGTAGGGGCTATAGCCCATGTTCAAAAATGATGAAAAACGAGGTTAATTATTTTTTCAAAAATAAAAAAAAACGATGGGCTATAACCCATGTTTTTTGAAATTTTGAAATTTTTTTAAATCCTCAAAAATGATGAAAAACGGCGTGTTATAGTATGCCGTACGGTAGGGGCTATAGCCCATGTTTAAAAATGATGAAAAACGAGGTTTAAATTTTTTTCAAAATTTCAAAAAAACGATGGGCTATAACCCATGTTTTTTGATTTTTTTTTTTTTTTTTAATCCTCAAAAATGTAGAAAAACGGTGTGCTATAGTATGCCGTAAGGTAGGGGCTATAGCCCATGTTCAAAAATGATGAAAAACGAGGTTAATTATTTTTTCAAAAATTCAAAAAAACGATGGGCTATAACACATGTTTTTTGAATTTTTGATTTTTTTTTAAATCCTCAAAAATATAGAAAAACGGTGTGCTATAGTATGCCGTACGGTAGGGGCTATAGCCCATGTTTAAAAATTATGAAAAACAAGGTTTAATTTTTTTTTTAAATTAAAAAAAAACGATGGGCTATAACCCATGTTTTTTGAAATTTTGAAATTTTTTGAAATCCTCAAAAATGATGAAAAACGGCGTGTTATAGTATGCCGTACGGTAGGGGCTATAGCCCATGTTTAAAAATGATGAAAAACGAGGTTAATTTTTTTTTCAAAATTTCAAAAAAACGATGGGCTATAACCCATGTTTTTTGAAGTTTTGAAAAAATTTTAAATCCTCAAAAATGATGAAAAACGGCGTGTTATAGTATGCCGTACGGTAGAGGCTATAGCCCATGTTTAAAAATGATGAAAAACGAGGTTTAAAAAAAAAAAACAAAAAAAAAAAACAATGGGCTATAACCCATGTTTTTTGAAATTTTGATTTTTTTTTCAAATCCTCAAAAATTATGAAAAACAGCATGTTATAGTATGCCATACGGTAGGGGCTATAGCCCATGTTTAAAAATGATGAAAAACGAGGTTTAAAAAAAAATCAAAATTTCAAAAAAACGATGGGCTATAACCCATGTTTTTTGAAATTTAGAAATTTTTTAAAATCCTCAAAAATGATGAAAACGGCGTGTTATAGTATGCCGTACGGTAGGGGCTATAGCCCATGTTTAAAAATGATGAAAAACGAGGTTTACATTTTTTTCAAAATTTCAAAAAAACGATGGGCTATAACCCATGTTTTTTGAAATTTTGAATCTTCTTAAAATCCTAAAAAATGATGAAAAACGGCGTGTTATAGTATGCCGTACGGTAGGGGCTATAGCCCATGTTTAAAAATGATGAAAAACGAGGTTTAATTTTTTTTTCAAAATTTCAAAAAAACGATGGGCTATAACCCATGTTTTTTGAAATTTTGAATTTTTTTGAAATCCTCAAAAATGATGAAAAACAGTGTGTTATAGTATGCCGTACGGTAGGGGGCTATGCCCATGTTTAAAAATGATGAAAAACGAGGTTTAAAAAAAAATCAAAATTTCACAAAAACGATGGGCTATAACCCATGTTTTTTGAAATTTTTAATTTTTTTAAAATCCTCAAAAATGATGAAAAACGGTGTGTTATAGTATGCCGTACGGTAGGGGCTATAGCCCATGTTTAAAAATGATGAAAAACGAGGTTTACATTTTTTTCAAAATTTCAAAAAAACGATGGGCTATAACCCATGTTTTTTGAAATTTTGAATCTTCTTAAAATCCTAAAAAATGATGAAAAACGGCGTGTTATAGTATGCCGTACGGTAGGGGCTATACCCCCTGTTCAAAAATGATGAAAAACGAGGTTTAAATTTTTTTCAAATTTAAAAAAAAACGATGGGCTATAACCCATGTTTTTTGAAATTTTGAATTTTTTTCAAATCCTCAAAAATGATGAAAAACGGCATGTTATAGTATGCCATACGGTAGGGGCTATAGCCCATGTTTAAAAATGATGAAAAACGAGGTTTAATTTTTTTTTCAAAATTTCAAAAAAACGATGGGCTATAACCCATGTTTTTTTAAATTTTGAATTTTTTTTAAATCCTCAAAAATGATGAAAAACGGCGTGTTATAGTATGCCGTACGGTAGGGGCTATAGCCCATGTTTAAAAATGATGAAAAACAAGGTTTAAAAAAAAATTAAAATTAAAAAAAAACAATGGGCTATAACCCATGTTTTTTGAAATTTTGAATTTTTTTCAAATCCTCAAAAATGATGAAAAACAGCGTGTTATCGTATGCGGTACGGTAGGGGCTATAGCCCATGTTTAAAAATGATGAAAAACGAGGATTAAAAAAATTTCAAAATTTCAAAAAAACGATGGGCTATAACCCATGTTTTTTGAAATTTTGAATTTTTTTCAAATCCTCAAAAATGATGAAAAACGGCGTGTTATAGTATGCCATACGGTAGGGGCTATAGCCCATGTTTAAAAATGATGAAAAACGAGGTTTAAATTTTTTTCAAAATTTCAAAAAAACGATGGGCTATAACCCATGTTTTTTTAAATTTTGAATTTTTTTTAAATCCTCAAAAATGATGAAAAACAGCGTGTTACAGTATGCCGTATGGTAGGGGCTATAGCCCATGTTTAGAAATGATGAAAAACGAGGTTTAAAAAAAAATCTAAATTAAAAAAAAAACGATGGGCTATAACCCATGTTTTTTGAAATTTAGAATTTTTTTTAAATCCTCAAAAATGATGAAAAACAGCGTGTTATAGTATGCCGTACGGTAGGGGGCTATGCCCATGTTTAAAAATGATGAAAAACGAGGTTAAATTTTTTTTTTAAATTTAAAAAAAACGATGGGCTATAACCCATGTTTTTTGAATTTTTGAAAAAATTTCAAATCCTCAAAAATGATGAAAAACGGCATGTTATAGTATGCCGTACGGTAGGGGCTATAGCCCATGTTTAAAAATTATGAAAAACAAGGTTTAATTTTTTTTCAAAATTTCAAAAAAACGATGGGCTATAACCCATGTTTTTTGAAATTTTGAATTTTTTTGAAATCCTCAAAAATGATGAAAAACAGCGTGTTATAGTATGCCGTACGGTAGGGGGCTATGCCCATGTTTAAAAATGATGAAAAACGAGGTTTAATTTTTTTTCAAAATTTCAAAAAAACGATGGGCTATAACCCATGTTTTTTGAAATTTTGAATTTTCTTAAAATCCTCAAAAATGATGAAAAACGGCGTGTTACAGTATGCCGTACGGTAGGGGCTATACCCCCTTTTTAAAAATGATGAAAAACGAGGTTTAAATTTTTTTCAAAATTTCAAAAAAACGATGGGCTATAACCCATGTTTTTTGAAATTTTGAATTTTTTTCAAATCCTCAAAAATGATGAAAAACGGCGTGTTATAGTATGCCGTACGGTAGGGGCTATAGCCCATGTTTAAAAATGATGAAAAACAAGGTTTAAAAAAAAAAAAAAATTAAAAAAAAACAATGGGCTATAACCCATGTTTTTTGAAAATTTGAAATTTTTTCAAATCCTCAAAAATGATGAAAAACAGCGTGTTATCGTATGCCGTACGGTAGGGGCTATAGCCCATGTTTAAAAATGATGAAAAACGAGGTTTAAATTTTTTTCAAAATTTCAAAAAAACGATGGGCTATAACCCATGTTTTTTGAAATTTTGAATTTTTTTAAATCCTCAAAAATGATGAAAAACGGCGTGTTATAGTATGCCGTACGGTAGGGGCTATAGCCCATGTTTAAAAATGATGAAAAACAAGGTTTAAAAAAATAAAAAATAAAAATAAACAATGGGCTATAACCCATGTTTTTTGAAATTTTGAATTTTTTTCAAATCCTCAAAAATGATGAAAAACGGCGTGTTATAGTATGCCGTACGGTAGGGGCTATAGCCCATGTTTAAAAATGATGAAAAACGAGGTTTAAAAAAAAAAAAAAATTAAAAAAAAACAATGGGCTATAACCCATGTTTTTTGAAAATTTGAAATTTTTTCAAATCCTCAAAAATGATGAAAAACAGCGTGTTATCGTATGCCGTACGGTAGGGGCTATAGCCCATGTTTAAAAATGATGAAAAACGAGGTTTAAATTTTTTTCAAAATTTCAAAAAAACGATGGGCTATAACCCATGTTTTTTGAAATTTTGAATTTTTTTAAATCCTCAAAAATGATGAAAAACGGCGTGTTATAGTATGCCGTACGGTAGGGGCTATAGCCCATGTTTAAAAATGATGAAAAACAAGGTTTAAAAAAAAAAAAAAATTAAAAAAAAACAATGGGCTATAACCCATGTTTTTTGAAATTTTGAAATTTTTTCAAATCCTCAAAAATGATGAAAAACAGCGTGTTATCGTATGCCGTACGGTAGGGGCTATAGCCCATGTTTAAAAATGATGAAAAACGAGGTTTAAAAAAAATTCAAAATTTCAAAAAAACGATGGGCTATAACCCATGTTTTTTGAAATTTTGAATTTTTTTCAAATCCTCAAAAATGATGAAAAACGGCGTGTTATAGTATGCCGTACGGTAGGGGCTATAGCTGATGTTTAAAAATGATGAAAAACGAGGTTTAAAAAAAAATCCAAATTTCAAAAAAACGATGGGCTATAACCCATGTTTTTTGAAATTTTTAATTTTTTTAAAATCCTCAAAAATGATGAAAAACGGCGTGTTACAGTATGCCGTACGGTAGGGGCTATACCCCCTTTTTAAAAATGATGAAAAACGAGGTTTAAATTTTTTTCAAAATTTCAAAAAAACGATGGGCTATAACCCATGTTTTTTGAAATTTTGAATTTTTTTCAAATCCTCAAAAATGATGAAAAACGGCGTGTTATAGTATGCCGTACGGTAGGGGCTATAGCCCATGTTTAAAAATGATGAAAAACAAGGTTTAAAAAAAAAAAAAAAAAAAAAAAAAACAATGGGCTATAACCCATGTTTTTTGAAATTTTGAAATTTTTTCGAATCCTCAAAAATGATGAAAAACAGCGTGTTATCGTATGCCGTACGGTAGGGGCTATAGCCCATGTTTAAAAATGATGAAAAACGAGGTTTAAAAAAAATTCTAAATTTCAAAAAAACGATGGGCTATAACCCATGTTTTTTGAAATTTTGAATTTTTTTCAAATCCTCAAAAATGATGAAAAACGGCGTGTTATAGTATGCCGTACGGTAGGGGCTATAGCTGATGTTTAAAAATGATGAAAAACGAGGTTTAAAAAAAAAATCCAAATTTCAAAAAAACGATGGGCTATAACCCATGTTTTTTAAATTTTAATTTTTTTTAAAATCCTCAAAAATGATGAAAAACAGCATGTTATAGTATGCCGTACGGTAGGGGCTATAGCCCATGTTTAAAAATGATGAAAAACGAGGTTTAATTTTTTTTTCAAAATTTCAAAAAAACGATGGGCTATAACCCATGTTTTTTGAAATTTTGAATTTTTTTTAAATCCTCAAAAATGATGAAAAACGGCGTGTTATAGTATGCCGTACGGTAGGGGCTATAGCCCATGTTTAAAAATGATGAAAAACAAGGTTTAAAAAAAATTAAAAATTAAAAAAAAACAATGGGCTATAACCCATGTTTTTTGAAATTTTGAAATTTTTTCAAATCCTCAAAAATGATGAAAAACAGCGTGTTATCGTATGCCGTACGGTAGGGGCTATAGCCCATGTTTAAAAATGATGAAAAACGAGGTTTAAAAAAATTTCAAAATTTCAAAAAAACGATGGGCTATAACCCATGTTTTTTGAAATTTTGAATTTTTTTCAAATCCTCAAAAATGATGAAAAACGGCGTGTTATAGTATGACGTACGGTAGGGGCTATAGCTGATGTTTAAAAATGATGAAAAACGAGGTTTAAAAAAAAATCCAAATTTCAAAAAAACGATGGGCTATAACCCATGTTTTTTGAAATTTTTAATTTTTTTAAAATCCTCAAAAATGATGAAAAACAGCATGTTATAGTATGCCGTACGGTAGGGGCTATAGCCCATGTTTAAAAATGATGAAAAACGAGGTTTAATTTTCTTTTCAAAATTTCAAAAAAACGATGGGCTATAACCCATGTTTTTTGAAATTTTGATTTTTTTTTAAATCCTCAAAAATGATGAAAAACAGCGTGTTATAGTATGCCATACGGTAGGGGGCTATGCCCATGTTTAAAAATGATGAAAAACGAGGTTTAAAAAAAAATCAAAATTTCAAAAAAACGATGGGCTATAACCCATGTTTTTTGAAAATTTGAATTTTTTTTAAATCCTCAAAAATTAAACAAGGTTTAAATTTTTTTCAAAATTTCAAAAAAACGATGGGCTATAACCCATGTTTTTTGAAATTTTGAATTTTTTTTAAATCCTCAAAAATGATGAAAAACGGCGTGTTATAGTATGCCATACGGTAGGGGCTATAGCCCATGTTTAAAAATGATGAAAAACAAGGTTTAAAAAAAATTAAAAATTAAAAAAAAACAATGGGCTATAACCCATGTTTTTTGAAATTTTTAATTTTTTTCAAATCCTCAAAAATGATGAAAAACAGCGTGTTATAGTATGCCGTACGGTAGGGGCTATAGCCCATGTTTAAAAATGATGAAAAACGAGGTTTAATTTTTTTTTCAAAATTTCAAAAAAACGATGGGCTATAACCCATGTTTTTTGAAATTTTGATTTTTTTTTAAATCCTCAAAAATGATGAAAAACAGCGTGTTATAGTATGCCATACGGTAGGGGGCTATGCCCATGTTTAAAAATGATGAAAAACGAGGTTTAAAAAAAAATCAAAATTTCAAAAAAACGATGGGCTATAACCCATGTTTTTTGAAAATTTGAATTTTTTTTAAATCCTCAAAAATTAAACAAGGTTTAAATTTTTTTCAAAATTTCAAAAAAACGATGGGCTATAACCCATGTTTTTTGAAATTTTGAAATTTTTTTAAATCCTCAAAAATGATGAAAAACGGCGTGTTATAGTATGCCATACGGTAGGGGCTATAGCCCATGTTTAAAAATGATGAAAAACAAGGTTTAAAAAAAATTAAAAATTAAAAAAAAACAATGGGCTATAACCCATGTTTTTTGAAATTTTGAAATTTTTTCAAATCCTCAAAAATGATGAAAAACAGCGTGTTATCGTATGCCGTACGGTAGGGGCTATAGCCCATGTTTAAAAATGATGAAAAACGAGGTTTAAAAAAATTTCAAAATTTCAAAAAAACGATGGGCTATAACCCATGTTTTTTGAAATTTTGAATTTTTTTCAAATCCTCAAAAATGATGAAAAACGGCGTGTTATAGTATGCCGTACGGTAGGGGCTATAGCTGATGTTTAAAAATGATGAAAAACGAGGTTTAAAAAAAAATCCAAATTTCAAAAAAACGATGGGCTATAACCCATGTTTTTTGAAATTTTTAATTTTTTTAAAATCCTCAAAAATGATGAAAAACAGCATGTTATAGTATGCCGTACGGTAGGGGCTATAGCCCATGTTTAAAAATGATGAAAAACAAGGTTTAATTTTTTTTTCAAATTTTCAAAAAAACGATGGGCTATAACCCATGTTTTTTGAAATTTTGATTTTTTTTTAAATCCTCAAAAATGATGAAAAACAGCGTGTTATAGTATGCCATACGGTAGGGGGCTATGCCCATGTTTAAAAATGATGAAAAACGAGGTTTAAAAAAAAATCAAAATTTCAAAAAAACGATGGGCTATAACCCATGTTTTTTGAAAATTTGAATTTTTTTTAAATCCTCAAAAATTAAACAAGGTTTAAATTTTTTTCAAAATTTCAAAAAAACGATGGGCTATAACCCATGTTTTTTGAAATTTTGAAAAAATTTTAAATCCTCAAAAATGATGAAAAACGGCGTGTTATAGTATGCCATACGGTAGGGGCTATAGCCCATGTTTAAAAATGATGAAAAACAAGGTTTAAAAAAAATTAAAAATTAAAAAAAAACAATGGGCTATAACCCATGTTTTTTGAAATTTTTAATTTTTTTCAAATCCTCAAAAATGATGAAAAACGGCGTGTTATAGTATGCCGTATGGTAGGGGCTATAGCCCATGTTTAGAAATGATGAAAAACGAGGTTTAAAAAAAAATCAAAATTCCAAAAAAACGATGGGCTATAACCCATGTTTTTTTAAATTTAGAATTTTTTTCAAATCCTCAAAAATGATGAAAAACGGCATGTTATAGTATGCCGTACGGTAGGGGCTATAGCCCATGTTTAAAAATGATGAAAAACGAGGTTTAATTTTTTTTTCAAAATTTCAAAAAAACGATGGGCTATAACCCATGTTTTTTGAAATTTTTAATTTTTTTTAAATCCTCAAAAATGATGAAAAACAGCGTGTTATAGTATGCCGTACGGTAGGGGGCTATGCCCATGTTTAAAAATGATGAAAAACTAGGTTTAATTTTTTTTCAAAATTTCAAAAAAACGATGGGCTATAACCCAGGTTTTTTGAAATTTTGAATTTTTTTCAAATCCTCAAAAATGATGAAAAACGGCATGTTATAGTATGCCGTACGGTAGGGGCTATAGCCCATGTTTAAAAATTATGAAAAACGAGGTTTAATTTTTTTTCAAAATTTCAAAAAAACGATGGGCTATAACCCATGTTTTTTGAAATTTTGCATTTTTTTCAAATCCTCAAAAATGATGAAAAACGGCGTGTTATAGTATGCCGTACGGTAGGGGCTATAGCCCATGTTTAAAAATGATGAAAAACGAGGTTTAAAAAAAAATCAAAATTACAAAAAAACGATGGGCTATAACCCATGTTTTTTGAAATTTTGAATTTTTTTCAAATCCTCAAAAATGATGAAAAACGGCGAGTTATAGTATGCCGTACGGTAGGGGCTATAGCCCATGTTTTAAAATGATGAAAAACGAGGTTTAAATTATTTTCAAAATTTCAAAAAAACTATGGGCTATAACCCATGTTTTTTGAAAATTTTAATTTTTTTAAAATCCTCAAAAATGATGAAAAACAGCATGTTATAGTATGCCGTACGGTAGGGGCTATAGCCCATGTTTAAAAATGATGAAAAACGAGGTTTAATTTTTTTTCAAAATTTCAAAAAAACGATGGGCTATAACCCATGTTTTTTGAAATTTTGATTTTTTTTCAAATCCTCAAAAATGATGAAAAACGGCGTGTTATAGTATGTCGTACGGTAGGGGCTATAGCCCATGTTTAAAAATGATGAAAAACGAGGTTTAAATTTTTTTCAAAATTTCAAAAAAACGATGGGCTATAACCCATGTTTTTTGAAATTTTGAATTTTTTTTAAATCCTCAAAAATGATGAAAAACGGCGTGTTATAGTATGCCGTACGGTAGGGGCTATAGCCCATGTTTAAAAATGATGAAAAACAAGGTTTAAAAAAAATTAAAAATTAAAAAAAAACAATGGTCTATAACCCATGTTTTTTGAAATTTTGAATTTTTTTCAAATCCTCAAAAATGATGAAAAACAGCGTGTTATCGTATGCCGTACGGTAGGGGCTATAGCCCATGTTTAAAAATGATGAAAAACGAGGTTTAAAAAAATTTCAAAATTTCAAAAAAACGATGGGCTATAACCCATGTTTTTTGAAATTTTGAATTTTTTTCAAATCCTCAAAAATGATGAAAAACGGCGTGTTATAGTATGCCGTACGGTAGGGGCTATAGCTGATGTTTAAAAATGATGAAAAACGAGGTTTAAAAAAAAATCCAAATTTCAAAAAAACGATGGGCTATAACCCATGTTTTTTGAAATTTTTAATTTTTTTAAAATCCTCAAAAATGATGAAAAACAGCATGTTATAGTATGCCGTACGGTAGGGGCTATAGCCCATGTTTAAAAATGATGAAAAACGAGGTTTAATTTTTTTTTCAAAATTTCAAAAAAACGATGGGCTATAACCCATGTTTTTTGAAATTTTGCATTTTTTTCAAATCCTCAAAAATGATGAAAAACGGCGTGTTATAGTATGCCGTACGGTAGGGGCTATAGCCCATGTTTAGAAATGATGAAAAACGAGGTTTAAAAAAAAATCAAAATTACAAAAAAACGATGGGCTATAACCCATCTTTTTTGAAATTTTGAATTTTTTTCAAATCCTCAAAAATGATGAAAAACGGCGAGTTATAGTATGCCGTACGGTAGGGGCTATAGCCCATGTTTTAAAATGATGAAAAACGAGGTTTAAATTATTTTCAAAATTTCAAAAAAACTATGGGCTATAACCCATGTTTTTTGAAAATTTTAATTTTTTTAAAATCCTCAAAAATGATGAAAAACAGCATGTTATAGTATGCCGTACGGTAGGGGCTATAGCCCATGTTTAAAAATGATGAAAAACGAGGTTTAATTTTTTTTCAAAATTTAAAAAAAACGATGGGCTATAACCCATGTTTTTTGAAATTTTGAATTTTTTTCAAATCCTCAAAAATGATGAAAAACGGCGTGTTATAGTATGCCGTACGGTAGGGGCTATAGCCCATGTTTAAAAATGATGAAAAACGAGGTTTAAATTTTTTTCAAAATTTCAAAAAAACGATGGGCTATAACCCATGTTTTTTGAAATTTTGAAATTTTTTCAAATCCTCAAAAATGATGAAAAACGGCGTGTTATAGTATGCCGTACGGTAGGGGCTTTAGCCCATGTTTAAAAATGATGAAAAACGAGGTTTAAATTTTTTTCAAAATTTCAAAAAAACGATGGGCTATAACCCATGTTTTTTTAAATTTAGATTTTTTTTTAAATCCTCAAAAATGATGAAAAACAGCGTGTTACAGTATGCCGTATGGTAGGGGCTATAGCCCATGTTTAGAAATGATGAAAAACGAGGTTTAAAAAAAAATCAAAATTCCAAAAAAACGATGGGCTATAACCCATGTTTTTTGAAATTTTTAATTTTTTTCAAATCCTCAAAAATGATGAAAAACGGCATGTTATAGTATGCCGTACGGTAGGGGCTATAGCCCATGTTTAAAAATGATGAAAAACAAGGTTTAATTTTTTTTTCAAAATTTCAAAAAAACGATAGGCTATAACCCATGTTTTTTGAAATTTTGAATTTTTTTTAAATCCTCAAAAATGATGAAAAACAGCGTGTTATAGTATGCCGTACGGTAGGGGGCTATGCCCATGTTTAAAAATGATGAAAAACGAGGTTTAATTTTTTTTTCAAAATTTCAAAAAAACGATGGGCTATAACCCATGTTTTTTGAAATTTTTAATTTTTTTCAAATCCTCAAAAATGATGAAAAACGGCATGTTATAGTATGCCGTACGGTAGGGGCTATAGCCCATGTTTAAAAATTATGAAAAACGAGGTTAAATTTTTTTTCAAAATTTCAAAAAAACGATGGGCTATAACCCATGTTTTTTGAAATTTTGAATTTTTTTTAAATCCTCAAAAATGATGAAAAACGGCGTGTTATAGTATGCCGTACGGTAGGGGCTATAGCCCATGTTTAAAAATGATGAAAAACGAGGTTTAAAAACAAAAAAAAAAAACAAAAAAACAATGGGCTATAACCCATGTTTTTTGAAATTTTGAATTTTTTTCAAATCCTCAAAAATGATGAAAAACAGCGTGTTATCGTATGCCGTACGGTAGGGGCTATAGCCCATGTTTAAAAATGATGAAAAACGAGGTTTAAAAAAAATTCAAAATCTCCAAAAAACGATGGGCTATAACCCATGTTTTTTGAAATTTTGAATTTTTTTCAAATCCTCAAAAATGATGAAAAACGGCGTGTTATAGTATGCCGTACGGTAGGGGCTATAGCCCATGTTTAAAAATGATGAAAAACGAGGTTTAAATTTTTTTCAAAATTTCAAAAAAACGATGGGCTATAACCCATGTTTTTTTTAATTTTGAATTTTTTTTAAATCCTCAAAAATGATGAAAAACAGCGTGTTACAGTATGCCGTATGGTAGGGGCTATAGCCCATGTTTAGAAATGATGAAAAACGAGGTTTAAAAAAATCTAAATTCCAAAAAAACGATGGGCTATAACCCATGTTTTTTGAAATTTTGAATTTTTTTCAAATCCTCAAAAATGATGAAAAACGGCATGTTATAGTATGCCGTACGGTAGGGGCTATAGCCCATGTTTAAAAATGATGAAAAACGAGGTTTAATTTTTTTTCAAAATTTCAAAAAAACGATGGGCTATAACCCATGTTTTTTGAAATTTTGATTTTTTTTTAAATCCTCAAAAATGATGAAAAACAGCGTGTTATAGTATGCCGTACGGTAGGGGGCTATGCCCATGTTTAAAAATGATGAAAAACGAGGTTTAATTTTTTTTCAAAATTTCAAAAAAACGATGGGCTATAACCCATGTTTTTTGAAATTTTGAATTTTTTTCAAATCCTCAAAAATGATGAAAAACGGCATGTTATAGTATGCCGTACGGTAGGGGCTATAGCCCATGTTTAAAAATTATGAAAAACGAGGTTTAATTTTTTTTCAAAATTTAGAAAAGACGATGGGCTATAACCCATGTTTTTTGAAATTTTGATTTTTTTTTAAATCCTCAAAAATGATGAAAAACGGCGTGTTATAGTATGCCGTACGGTAGGGGCTATAGCCCATGTTTAGAAATGATGAAAAACGAGGTTTAAAAAAAGATCAAAATTCCAAAAAAACGATGGGCTATAACCCATGTTTTTTGAAATTTTTAATTTTTTTCAAATCCTCAAAAATGATGAAAAACGGCATGTTATAGTATGCCGTACGGTAGGGGCTATAGCCCATGTTTAAAAATGATGAAAAACGAGGTTAATTTTTTTTTCAAAATTTCAAAAAAACGATAGGCTATAACCCATGTTTTTTGAAATTTTGAATTTTTTTTAAATCCTCAAAAATGATGAAAAACAGCATGTTATAGTATGCCGTACGGTAGGGGGCTATGCCCATGTTTAAAAATGATGAAAAACGAGGTTTAATTTTTTTTCAAAATTTAAAAAAAACGATGGGCTATAACCCATGTTTTTTGAAATTTTGAATTTTTTTCAAATCCTCAAAAATTATGAAAAACGGCATGTTATAGTATGCCGTACGGTAGGGGCTATAGCCCATGTTTAAAAATTATGAAAAACGAGGTTAAATTTTTTTTCAAAATTTCAAAAAAACGATGGGCTATAACCCATGTTTTTTGAAATTTTGAATTTTTTTTAAATCCTCAAAAATGATGAAAAACGGCGTGTTATAGTATGCCGTACGGTAGGGGCTATAGCCCATGTTTAAAAATGATGAAAAACGAGGTTTAAAAAAAAGAAAAAGAAAAAAAAACAATGGGCTATAACCCATGTTTTTTGAAATTTTGATTTTTTTTCAAATCCTCAAAAATGATGAAAAACAGCTTGTTATCGTATGCCGTACGGTAGGGGCTATAGCCCATGTTTAAAAATGATGAAAAATGAGGTTTAAAAAAAAAAAAAAAATTAAAAAAAACGATGGGCTATAACCCATGTTTTTTGAAATTTTGAATTATTTTCAAATCCTCAAAAATGATGAAAAACGGCGTGTTATAGTATGCCGTACGGTAGGGGCTATAGCCCATGTTTAAAAATGATGAAAAACGAGGTTTAATTTTTTTTCAAAATTTCAAAAAAACTATGGGCTATAACCCATGTTTTTTGAAATTTTTAATTTTTTTCAAATCCTCAAAAATGATGAAAAACGGCGTGTTATAGTATGCCGTACGGTAGGGGCTATAGCCCATGTTTAGAAATGATGAAAAACGAGGTTTAAAAAAAGATCAAAATTCCAAAAAAACGATGGGCTATAACCCATGTTTTTTGAAATTTTTATTTTTTTTCAAATCCTCAAAAATGATGAAAAACGGCATGTTATAGTATGCCGTACGGTAGGGGCTATAGCCCATGTTTAAAAATGATGAAAAACGAGGTTAATTTTTTTTTCAAAATTTCAAAAAAACGATAGGCTATAACCCATGTTTTTTGAAATTTTGAATTTTTTTTAAATCCTCAAAAATGATGAAAAACAGCATGTTATAGTATGCCGTACGGTAGGGGGCTATGCCCATGTTTAAAAATGATGAAAAACGAGGTTTAATTTTTTTTCAAAATTTAAAAAAAACGATGGGCTATAACCCATGTTTTTTGAAATTTTGAATTTTTTTCAAATCCTCAAAAATGATGAAAAACGGCATGTTATAGTATGCCGTACGGTAGGGGCTATAGCCCATGTTTAAAAATTATGAAAAACGAGGTTAAATTTTTTTTCAAAATTTCAAAAAAACGATGGGCTATAACCCATGTTTTTTGAAATTTTGAATTTTTTTTAAATCCTCAAAAATGATGAAAAACGGCGTGTTATAGTATGCCGTACGGTAGGGGCTATAGCCCATGTTTAAAAATGATGAAAAACGAGGTTTAAAAAAAAAAAAAAAAAAAAAAAACAATGGGCTATAACCCATGTTTTTTGAAATTTTGATTTTTTTTCAAATCCTCAAAAATGATGAAAAACAGCTTGTTATCGTATGCCGTACGGTAGGGGCTATAGCCCATGTTTAAAAATGATGAAAAATGAGGTTTAAAAAAAAAACAAAATTTAAAAAAAACGATGGGCTATAACCCATGTTTTTTGAAATTTTGAATTATTTTCAAATCCTCAAAAATGATGAAAAACGGCGTGTTATAGTATGCCGTACGGTAGGGGCTATAGCCCATGTTTAAAAATGATGAAAAACGAGGTTTAATTTTTTTTCAAAATTTCAAAAAAACTATGGGCTATAACCCATGTTTTTTGAAATTTTTAATTTTTTTAAAATCCTCAAAAATGATGAAAAACAGCATGTTATAGTATGCCGTACGGTAGGGGCTATAGCCCATGTTTAAAAATGATGAAAAACGAGGTTTAATTTTTTTTCAAAATTTCTAAAAAACTATGGGCTATAACCCATGTTTTTTGAAATTTTGAATTTTCTTAAAATCCTCAAAAATGATGAAAAACGGCGTGTTATAGTATGCCGTACTGTAGGGGCTATACCCCCTTTTTAAAAATGATGAAAAACGAGGTTTAAATTTTTTTCAAAATTTCAAAAAAACGATGGGCTATAACCCATGTTTTTTGAAATTTTGAATTTTTTTCAAATCCTCAAAAATGATGAAAAACAGCTTGTTATCGTATGCCGTACGGTAGGGGCTATAGCCCATGTTTAAAAATGATGAAAAATGAGGTTTAAAAAAAAAAAAAAAATTCAAAAAAACGATGGGCTATAACCCATGTTTTTTGAAATTTTGAATTATTTTCAAATCCTCAAAAATGATGAAAAACGGCGTGTTATAGTATGCCGTACGGTAGGAGCTATAGCCCATGTTTAAAAATGATGAAAAACGAGGTTTAAATTTTTTTCAAAATTTCAAAAAAACTATGGGCTATAACCCATGTTTTTTGAAATTTTTAATTTTTTTAAAATCCTCAAAAATGATGAAAAACAGCATGTTATAGTATGCCGTACGGTAGGGGCTATAGCCCATGTTTAAAAATGATGAAAAACGAGGTTTAATTTTTTTTCAAAATTTCAAAAAAACTATGGGCTATAACCCATGTTTTTTGAAATTTTGAATTTTTTTCAAATCCTCAAAAATGATGAAAAACGGCGTGTTATAGTATGCCGTACTGTAGGGGCTATACCCCCTTTTTAAAAATGATGAAAAACGAGGTTTAATTTTTTTTCAAAATTTCAAAAAAACGATGGGCTATAACCCATGTTTTTTGAAATTTTGAATTTTTTTCAAATCCTCAAAAATGATGAAAAACGGCGTGTTATAGTATGCCGTACGGTAGGGGCTATAGCCCATGTTTAAAAATGATGAAAAACGAGGTTTAAATTTTTTTCAAAATTTCAAAAAAACTATGGGCTATAACCCATGTTTTTTGAAATTTTTAATTTTTTTAAAATCCTCAAAAATGATGAAAAACAGCATGTTATAGTATGCCGTACGGTAGGGGCTATAGCCCATGTTTAAAAATGATGAAAAACGAGGTTTAATTTTTTTTCAAAATTTCAAAAAAACGATGGGCTATAACCCATGTTTTTTGAAATTTTTAATTTTCTTAAAATCCTCAAAAATGATGAAAAACGGCGTGTTATAGTATGCCGTACTGTAGGGGCTATACCCCCTTTTTAAAAATGATGAAAAACGAGGTTTAATTTTTTTTCAAAATTTCAAAAAAACGATGGGCTATAACCCATGTTTTTTGAAATTTTGAATTTTTTTCAAATTCTCAAAAATGATGAAAAACGGCGTGTTATAGTATGCCGTACGGTAGGGGCTATAGCCCATGTTTAAAAATGATGAAAAACAAGGTTTAAAAAAAAAAAAAAAAAAAAAAAAAACAATGGGCTATAACCCATGTTTTTTGAAAATTTGAATTTTTTTCAAATCCTCAAAAATGATGAAAAACAGCGTGTTATCGTATGCCGTACGGTAGGGGCTATAGCCCATGTTTAAAAATGATGAAAAACGAGGTTTAAATTTTTTTCAAAATTTCAAAAAAAACGATGGGCTATAACCCATGTTTTTTGAAATTTTGAATTTTTTTTAAATCCTCAAAAATGATGAAAAACGGCGTGTTATAGTATGCCGTACGGTAGGGGCTATAGCCCATGTTTAAAAATGATGAAAAACAAGGTTTAAAAAAAATTAAAAAAAAAAAAAAAAACAATGGGCTATAACCCATGTTTTTTGAAATTTTGAATTTTTTTCAAATCCTCAAAAATGATGAAAAACAGCGTGTTATCGTATGCCGTACGGTAGGGGCTATAGCCCATGTTTAAAAATGATGAAAAACGAGGTTTAAAAAAAATTCAAAATCTCCAAAAAACGATGGGCTATAACCCATGTTTTTTGAAATTTTGAATTTTTTTCAAATCCTCAAAAATGATGAAAAACGGCGTGTTATAGTATGCCGTACGGTAGGGGCTATAGCCCATGTTTAAAAATGATGAAAAACAAGGTTTAAATTTTTTTCAAAATTTCAAAAAAACGATGGGCTATAACCCATGTTTTTTTTAATTTTGAATTTTTTTTAAATCCTCAAAAATGATGAAAAACAGCGTGTTACAGTATGCCGTATGGTAGGGGCTATAGCCCATGTTTAGAAATGATGAAAAACGAGGTTTAAAAAAAATCTAAATTCCAAAAAAACGATGGGCTATAACCCATGTTTTTTGAAATTTTGATTTTTTTTCAAATCCTCAAAAATGATGAAAAACGGCATGTTATAGTATGCCGTACGGTAGGGGCTATAGCCCATGTTTAAAAATGATGAAAAACGAGGTTTAATTTTTTTTCAAAATTTCAAAAAAACGATGGGCTATAACCCATGTTTTTTGAAATTTTGATTTTTTTTTAAATCCTCAAAAATGATGAAAAACAGCGTGTTATAGTATGCCGTACGGTAGGGGGCTATGCCCATGTTTAAAAATGATGAAAAACGAGGTTTAATTTTTTTTCAAAATTTCAAAAAAACGATGGGCTATAACCCATGTTTTTTGAAATTTTGAATTTTTTTCAAATCCTCAAAAATGATGAAAAACGGCATGTTATAGTATGCCGTACGGTAGGGGCTATAGCCCATGTTTAAAAATTATGAAAAACGAGGTTTAATTTTTTTTCAAAATTTAGAAAAGACGATGGGCTATAACCCATGTTTTTTGAAATTTTGAATTTTTTTTAAATCCTCAAAAATGATGAAAAACGGCGTGTTATAGTATGCCGTACGGTAGGGGCTATAGCCCATGTTTAGAAATGATGAAAAACGAGGTTTAAAAAAAGATCAAAATTCCAAAAAAACGATGGGCTATAACCCATGTTTTTTGAAATTTTTAATTTTTTTCAAATCCTCAAAAATGATGAAAAACGGCATGTTATAGTATGCCGTACGGTAGGGGCTATAGCCCATGTTTAAAAATGATGAAAAACGAGGTTAATTTTTTTTTCAAAATTTCAAAAAAACGATAGGCTATAACCCATGTTTTTTGAAATTTTGAATTTTTTTTAAATCCTCAAAAATGATGAAAAAAGGCATGTTATAGTATGCCGTACGGTAGGGGGCTATGCCCATGTTTAAAAATGATGAAAAACGAGGTTTAATTTTTTTTCAAAATTTAAAAAAAACGATGGGCTATAACCCATGTTTTTTGAAATTTTGAATTTTTTTCAAATCCTCAAAAATGATGAAAAACGGCATGTTATAGTATGCCGTACGGTAGGGGCTATAGCCCATGTTTAAAAATTATGAAAAACGAGGTTAATTTTTTTTTCAAAATTTCAAAAAAACGATGGGCTATAACCCATGTTTTTTGAAATTTTGAATTTTTTTTAAATCCTCAAAAATGATGAAAAACGGCGTGTTATAGTATGCCGTACGGTAGGGGCTATAGCCCATGTTTAAAAATGATGAAAAACGAGGTTTAAAAAAACGAAAAAAAAAAAAAAACAATGGGCTATAACCCATGTTTTTTGAAATTTTGATTTTTTTTCAAATCCTCAAAAATGATGAAAAACAGCTTGTTATCGTATGCCGTACGGTAGGGGCTATAGCCCATGTTTAAAAATGATGAAAAATGAGGTTTAAAAAAAAAAAAATTTTTAAAAAAAACGATGGGCTATAACCCATGTTTTTTGAAATTTTGAATTATTTTCAAATCCTCAAAAATGATGAAAAACGGCGTGTTATAGTATGCCGTACGGTAGGGGCTATAGCCCATGTTTAAAAATGATGAAAAACGAGGTTTAATTTTTTTTCAAAATTTCAAAAAAACTATGGGCTATAACCCATGTTTTTTGAAATTTTTAATTTTTTTAAAATCCTCAAAAATGATGAAAAACAGCATGTTATAGTATGCCGTACGGTAGGGGCTATAGCCCATGTTTAAAAATGATGAAAAACGAGGTTTAATTTTTTTTCAAAATTTCTAAAAAACTATGGGCTATAACCCATGTTTTTTGAAATTTTGAATTTTCTTAAAATCCTCAAAAATGATGAAAAACGGCGTGTTATAGTATGCCGTACTGTAGGGGCTATACCCCCTTTTTAAAAATGATGAAAAACGAGGTTTAAATTTTTTTCAAAATTTCAAAAAAACGATGGGCTATAACCCATGTTTTTTGAAATTTTGAATTTTTTTCAAATCCTCAAAAATGATGAAAAACAGCTTGTTATCGTATGCCGTACGGTAGGGGCTATAGCCCATGTTTAAAAATGATGAAAAATGAGGTTAAAAAAAAAAAAAAAAATTCAAAAAAACGATGGGCTATAACCCATGTTTTTTGAAATTTTGAATTATTTTCAAATCCTCAAAAATGATGAAAAACGGCGTGTTATAGTATGCCGTACGGTAGGGGCTATAGCCCATGTTTAAAAATGATGAAAAACGAGGTTTAAATTTTTTTCAAAATTTCAAAAAAACTATGGGCTATAACCCATGTTTTTTTAAATTTTTAATTTTTTTAAAATCCTCAAAAATGATGAAAAACAGCATGTTATAGTATGCCGTACGGTAGGGGCTATAGCCCATGTTTAAAAATGATGAAAAACGAGGTTTAAATTATTTTCAAAATTTCTAAAAAACTATGGGCTATAACCCATGTTTTTTGAAATTTTGAATTTTCTTAAAATCCTCAAAAATGATGAAAAACGGCGTGTTATAGTATGCCGTACGGTAGGGGCTATACCCCCTTTTTAAAAATGATGAAAAATGAGGTTTAAATTTTTTTCAAAATTTCAAAAAAACGATGGGCTATAACCCATGTTTTTTGAAAATTTGAATTTTTTTCAAATCCTCAAAAATGATGAAAAACGGCGTGTTATAGTATGCCGTACGGTAGGGGCTATAGCACATGTTTAAAAATTATGAAAAACAAGGTTTAATTTTTTTTCAAAATTTCAAAAAAACGATGGGCTATAACCCATGTTTTTTGAAATTTTGAATTTTTTTTAAATCCTCAAAAATGATGAAAAACGGCGTGTTATAGTATGCCGTACGGTAGGGGCTATAGCCCATGTTTAAAAATGATGAAAAACGAGGTTTAAAAAAAAAAAAAAAACAAAAAAAAACAATGGGCTATAACCCATGTTTTTTGAAATTTTGATTTTTTTTCAAATCCTCAAAAATGATGAAAAACAGCTTGTTATCGTATGCCGTACGGTAGGGGCTATAGCCCATGTTTAAAAATGATGAAAAATGAGGTTTAAAAAAAAAAAAAAAAATCAAAAAAACGATGGGCTATAACCCATGTTTTTTGAAATTTTGAATTATTTTCAAATCCTCAAAAATGATGAAAAACGGCGTGTTATAGTATGCCGTACGGTAGGGGCTATAGCCCATGTTTAAAAATGATGAAAAACGAGGTTTAAATTTTTTTCAAAATTTCAAAAAAACTATGGGCTATAACCCATGTTTTTTGAAATTTTTAATTTTTTTAAAATCCTCAAAAATGATGAAAAACAGCATGTTATAGTATGCCGTACGGTAGGGGCTATAGCCCATGTTTAAAAATGATGAAAAACGAGGTTTAATTTTTTTTCAAAATTTCTAAAAAACTATGGGCTATAACCCATGTTTTTTGAAATTTTGAATTTTCTTAAAATCCTCAAAAATGATGAAAAACGGCGTGTTATAGTATGCCGTACGGTAGGGGCTATACCCCCTTTTTTAAAATGATGAAAAACGAGGTTTAAATTTTTTTCAAAATTTCAAAAAAACGATGGGCTATAACCCATGTTTTTTGAAAATTTGAATTTTTTTCAAATCCTCAAAAATGATGAAAAACGGCGTGTTATAGTATGCCGTACGGTAGGGGCTATAGCCCATGTTTAAAAATGATGAAAAACAAGGTTTTAAAAAAAAATTAAATTAAAAAAAAACAATGGGCTATAACCCATGTTTTTTGAAAATTTGAAATTTTTTCAAATCCTCAAAAATGATGAAAAACAGCGTGTTATCGTATGCCGTACGGTAGGGGCTATAGCCCATGTTTAAAAATGATGAAAAACGAGGTTTAAATTTTTTTCAAAATTTCAAAAAAAACGATGGGCTATAACCCATGTTTTTTGAAATTTTGAATTTTTTTTAAATCCTCAAAAATGATGAAAAACGGCGTGTTATAGTATGCCGTACGGTAGGGGCTATAGCCCATGTTTAAAAATGATGAAAAACAAGGTTTAAAAAAAATTAAAAATTAAAAAAAAACAATGGGCTATAACCCATGTTTTTTGAAATTTTGAATTTTTTTTCAAATCCTCAAAAATGATGAAAAACAGCGTGTTATCGTATGCCGTACGGTAGGGGCTATAGCCCATGTTTAAAAATGATGAAAAACGAGGTTTAAAAAAAATTCAAAATTTCCAAAAAACGATGGGCTATAACCCATGTTTTTTGAAATTTTGAATTTTTTTCAAATCCTCAAAAATGATGAAAAACAGCGTGTTATAGTATGCCGTACGGTAGGGGGCTATGCCCATGTTTAAAAATGATGAAAAACGAGGTTTAATTTTTTTTCAAAATTTCAAAAAAACGATGGGCTATAACCCATGTTTTTTGAAATTTTGAATTTTTTTCAAATCCTCAAAAATGATGAAAAACGGCATGTTATAGTATGCCGTACGGTAGGGGCTATAGCCCATGTTTAAAAATTATGAAAAACGAGGTTTAATTTTTTTTCAAAATTTCAAAAAAACGATGGGCTATAACCCATGTTTTTTGAAATTTTGAATTTTTTTCAAATCCTCAAAAATGATGAAAAACGGCGTGTTATAGTATGCCGTACGGTAGGGGCTATAGCCCATGTTTAAAAATGATGAAAAACGAGGTTTAAAAAAAAAAAAAAAAAAAAAAAAACAATGGGCTATAACCCATGTTTTTTGAAATTTTGAATTTTTTTCAAATCCTCAAAAATGATGAAAAACGGCATGTTATAGTATGCCGTACGGTAGGGGCTATAGCCCATGTTTAAAAATTATGAAAAACGAGGTTTAATTTTTTTTCAAAATTTCAAAAAAACGATGGGCTATAACCCATGTTTTTTGAAATTTTGAATTTTTTTGAAATCCTCAAAAATGATGAAAAACAGCGTGTTATAGTATGCCGTACGGTAGGGGGCTATGCCCATGTTTAAAAATGATGAAAAACGAGGTTTAATTTTTTTTCAAAATTTCAAAAAAACGATGGGCTATAACCCATGTTTTTTGAAATTTTGAATTTTCTTAAAATCCTCAAAAATGATGAAAAACGGCGTGTTACAGTATGCCGTACGGTAGGGGCTATACCCCCTTTTTAAAAATGATGAAAAACGAGGTTTAAATTTTTTTCAAAATTTCAAAAAAACGATGGGCTATAACCCATGTTTTTTGAAAATTTGAATTTTTTTTAAATCCTCAAAAATGATGAAAAACGGCGTGTTATAGTATGCCGTACGGTAGGGGCTATAGCCCATGTTCAAAAATGATGAAAAACAAGGTTTAAAAAAAAAAAAAAATTAAAAAAAAACAATGGGCTATAACCCATGTTTTTTGAAAATTTGAAATTTTTTCAAATCCTCAAAAATGATGAAAAACAGCGTGTTATCGTATGCCGTACGGTAGGGGCTATAGCCCATGTTTAGCCCATGTTTAAAAATGATGAAAAACGAGGTTTAATTTTTTTTCAAAATTTCAAAAAAACGATGGGCTATAACCCATGTTTTTTGAAATTTTGATTTTTTTTTAAATCCTCAAAAATGATGAAAAACGGCGTGTTATAGTATGCCGTACGGTAGGGGCTATAGCCCATGTTTAAAAATGATGAAAAACAAGGTTTAAAAAAAATTAAAAATTAAAAAAAAACAATGGGCTATAACCCATGTTTTTTGAAATTTTGAATTTTTTTCAAATCCTCAAAAATGATGAAAAACGGCGTGTTATAGTATGCCGTACGGTAGGGGCTATAGCCCATGTTTAAAAATGATGAAAAACGAGGTTTAAAAAAAATTCAAATTTTCAAAAAAACGATGGGCTATAACCCATGTTTTTTGAAATTTTTAATTTTTTTCAAATCCTCAAAAATGATGAAAAACGGCGTGTTATAGTATGCCGTACGGTAGGGGCTATAGCCCATGTTTAAAAATGATGAAAAACGAGGTTTAATTTTTTTTCAAAATTTCAAAAAAACGATGGGCTATAACCCATGTTTTTTTAAATTTTGAATTTTTTTTAAATCCTCAAAAATGATGAAAAACAGCGTGTTATAGTATGCCGTACGGTAGGGGGCTATGCCCATGTTTAAAAATGGTGAAAAACGAGGTTTAATTTTTTTTCAAAATTTCAAAAAAACGATGGGCTATAACCCACGTTTTTTGAAATTTTGAATTTTTTTCAAATCCTCAAAAATGATGAAAAACGGCATGTTATAGTATGCCGTACGGTAGGGGCTATAGCCCATGTTTAAAAATTATGAAAAACGAGGTTTAATTTTTTTTCAAAATTTCAAAAAAACGATGGGCTATAACCCATGTTTTTTGAAATTTTGAATTTTTTTTAAATCCTCAAAAATGATGAAAAACGGCGTGTTATAGTATGCCGTACGGTAGGGGCTATAGCCCATGTTTAAAAATGATGAAAAACGAGGTTTAAAAAAAAAAAAAAAAAAAAAAAAAAAAAAAAGGGCTATAACCCATGTTTTTTGAAATTTTGATTTTTTTTCAAATCCTCAAAAATGATGAAAAACAGCTTGTTATCGTATGCCGTACGGTAGGGGCTATAGTCCATGTTTAAAAATGATGAAAAACGAGGTTTAAAAAAAAATCAAATTTTCAAAAAAACGATGGGCTATAACCCATGTTTTTTGAAATTTTGAATTATTTTCAAATCCTCAAAAATGATGAAAAACGGCGTGTTATAGTATGCCGTACGGTAGGGGCTATAGCCCATGTTTAAAAATGATGAAAAACGAGGTTTAAAAAAAAATCAAATTTTCAAAAAAACGATGGGCTATAACCCATGTTTTTTGAAATTTTGAATTATTTTCAAATCCTCAAAAATGATGAAAAACGGCGTGTTATAGTATGCCGTACGGTAGGGGCTATAGCCCATGTTTAAAAATGATGAAAAACGAGGTTTAAATTTTTTTCAAAATTTCAAAAAAACTATGGGCTATAACCCATGTTTTTTGAAATTTTGATTTTTTTTCAAATCCTCAAAAATGATGAAAAACGGCGTGTTATAGTATGCCGTACGGTAGGGGCTATAGCCCATGTTTAAAAATGATGAAAAACGAGGTTTAATTTTTTTTCAAAATTTCAAAAAAACGATGGGCTATAACCCATGTTTTTTTTAATTTTGAATTTTTTTTAAATCCTCAAAAATGATGAAAAACAGCGTGTTACAGTATGCCGTATGGTAGGGGCTATAGCCCATGTTTAGAAATGATGAAAAACGAGGTTTAAAAAAAAATCAAAATTCCAAAAAAACGATGGGCTATAACCCATGTTTTTTGAAATTTTGAATTTTTTTCAAATCCTCAAAAATGATGAAAAACGGCGTGTTATAGTATGCCGTACGGTAGGGGCTATAGCCCATGTTTAAAAATGATGAAAAACGAGGTTTAAAATTTTTTCAAAATTTCAAAAAAACGATGGGCTATAACCCATGTTTTTTTAAATTTTGAATTTTTTTTAAATCCTCAAAAATGATGAAAAACAGCGTGTTATAGTATGCCGTACGGTAGGGGGCTATGCCCATGTTTAAAAATGGTGAAAAACGAGGTTTAATTTTTTTTCAAAATTTCAAAAAAACGATGGGCTATAACCCACGTTTTTTGAAATTTTGAATTTTTTTTAAATCCTCAAAAATGATGAAAAACGGCGTGTTATAGTATGCCGTACGGTAGGGGCTATAGCCCATGTTTAAAAATGATGAAAAACGAGGTTTAAAAAAAAAAAAAAAAAAAAAAAAAAAAAAGGGCTATAACCCATGTTTTTTGAAATTTTGATTTTTTTTCAAATCCTCAAAAATGATGAAAAACAGCTTGTTATCGTATGCCGTACGGTAGGGGCTATAGTCCATGTTTAAAAATGATGAAAAACGAGGTTTAAAAAAAAATCAAATTTTCAAAAAAACGATGGGCTATAACCCATGTTTTTTGAAATTTTGAATTATTTTCAAATCCTCAAAAATGATGAAAAACGGCGTGTTATAGTATGCCGTACGGTAGGGGCTATAGCCCATGTTTAAAAATGATGAAAAACGAGGTTTAAAAAAAAATCAAATTTTAAAAAAAACGATGGGCTATAACCCATGTTTTTTGAAATTTTGAATTATTTTCAAATCCTCAAAAATGATGAAAAACGGCGTGTTATAGTATGCCGTACGGTAGGGGCTATAGCCCATGTTTAAAAATGATGAAAAACGAGGTTTAAATTTTTTTCAAAATTTCAAAAAAACTATGGGCTATAACCCATGTTTTTTGAAATTTTTAATTTTCTTAAAGTCCTCAAAAATGATGAAAAACGGCGTGTTATAGTATGCCGTACGGTAGGGGCTATACCCCCTTTTTAAAAATGATGAAAAACGAGGTTAATTTTTTTTTCAAAATTTCAAAAAAACGATGGGCTATAACCCATGTTTTTTGAAATTTTGAATTTTTTTCAAATCCTCAAAAATGATGAAAAACGGCGTGTTATAGTATGCCGTACGGTAGGGGCTATAGCCCATGTTTAAAAATGATGAAAAACAAGGTTTAAAAAAAAAAAAAATTAAAAAAAAACAATGGGCTATAACCCATGTTTTTTGAAATTTTGAAATTTTTTCAAATCCTCAAAAATGATGAAAAACAGCGTGCTATCGTATGCCGTACGGTAGGGGCTATAGCCCATGTTTAAAAATGATGAAAAACGAGGTTTAATTTTTTTTCAAAATTTCAAAAAAACGATGGGCTATAACCCATGTTTTTTGAAAATTTGAATTTTTTTTAAATCCTCAAAAATGATGAAAAACGGCGTGTTATAGTATGCCGTACGGTAGGGGCTATAGCCCATGTTTAAAAATGATGAAAAACAAGGTTTAAAAAAAAAAAAAATTAAAAAAAAACAATGGGCTATAACCCATGTTTTTTGAAATTTTGAATTTTTTTCAAATCCTCAAAAATGATGAAAAACGGCGTGTTATAGTATGCCGTACGGTAGGGGCTATAGCCCATGTTTAAAAATGATGAAAAACGAGGTTTAAAAAAATTTCAAAATTTCAAAAAAACGATGGGCTATAACCCATGTTTTTTGAAATTTTGATTTTTTTTCAAATCCTCAAAAATGATGAAAAACAGCTTGTTATCGTATGCCGTACGGTAGGGGCTATAGTCCATGTTTAAAAATGATGAAAAACGAGGTTTAAAAAAAAATCAAATTTTCAAAAAAACGATGGGCTATAACCCATGTTTTTTGAAATTTTGAATTATTTTCAAATCCTCAAAAATGATGAAAAACGGCGTGTTATAGTATGCCGTACGGTAGGGGCTATAGCCCATGTTTAAAAATGATGAAAAACGAGGTTTAAAAAAAAATCAAATTTTAAAAAAAACGATGGGCTATAACCCATGTTTTTTGAAATTTTGAATTATTTTCAAATCCTCAAAAATGATGAAAAACGGCGTGTTATAGTATGCCGTACGGTAGGGGCTATAGCCCATGTTTAAAAATGATGAAAAACGAGGTTTAAATTTTTTTCAAAATTTCAAAAAAACTATGGGCTATAACCCATGTTTTTTGAAATTTTTAATTTTCTTAAAGTCCTCAAAAATGATGAAAAACGGCGTGTTATAGTATGCCGTACGGTAGGGGCTATACCCCCTTTTAAAAATGATGAAAAACGAGGTTAATTTTTTTTTCAAAATTTCAAAAAAACGATGGGCTATAACCCATGTTTTTTGAAATTTTGAATTTTTTTCAAATCCTCAAAAATGATGAAAAACGGCGTGTTATAGTATGCCGTACGGTAGGGGCTATAGCCCATGTTTAAAAATGATGAAAAACAAGGTTTAAAAAAAAAAAAAATTAAAAAAAAACAATGGGCTATAACCCATGTTTTTTGAAATTTTGAAATTTTTTCAAATCCTCAAAAATGATGAAAAACAGCGTGCTATCGTATGCCGTACGGTAGGGGCTATAGCCCATGTTTAAAAATGATGAAAAACGAGGTTTAATTTTTTTTCAAAATTTAAAAAAAACGATGGGCTATAACCCATGTTTTTTGAAATTTTGAATTTTTTTTAAATCCTCAAAAATGATGAAAAAAGGCGTGTTATAGTATGCCGTACGGTAGGGGCTATAGCCCATGTTTAAAAATGATGAAAAACGAGGTTTAATTTTTTTTCAAAATTTCAAAAAAACGATGGGCTATAACCCATGTTTTTTGAAATTTTGAATTTTTTTTAAATCCTCAAAAATGATGAAAAACGGCGTGTTATAGTATGCCGTACGGTAGGGGCTATAGCCCATGTTTAAAAATGATGAAAAACAAGGTTTAAAAAAAAATAAAATTTAAAAAAAAACAATGGGCTATAACCCATGTTTTTTGAAATTTTGAATTTTTTTCAAATCCTCAAAAATGATGAAAAACGGCGTGTTATAGTATGCCGTACGGTAGGGGCTATAGCCCATGTTTAAAAATGATGAAAAACGAGGTTTAAAAAAATTTCAAAATTTCAAAAAAACGATGGGCTATAACCCATGTTTTTTGAAATTTTGAATTTTTTTCAAATCCTCAAAAATGATGAAAAACGGCGTGTTATAGTATGCCGTACGGTAGGGGCTATAGCCCATGTTTAAAAATGATGAAAAACGAGGTTTAAAAAAATTTCAAAATTTCAAAAAAACGATGGGCTATAACCCATGTTTTTTGAAATTTTGAATTTTTTTCAAATCCTCAAAAATGATGAAAAACGGCGTGTTATAGTATGCCGTACGGTAGGGGCTATAGCCCATGTTTAAAAATGATGAAAAACGAGGTTTAAATTTTTTTCAAAATTTCAAAAAAACGATGGGCTATAACCCATGTTTTTTTTAAATTTTGAATTTTTTTTAAATCCTCAAAAATGATGAAAAACAGCGTGTTACAGTATGCCGTATGGTAGGGGCTATAGCCCATGTTTAGAAATGATGAAAAACGAGGTTTAAAAAAAAATCAAAATTCCAAAAAAACGATGGGCTATAACCCATGTTTTTTTAAATTTTGAATTTTTTTCAAATCCTCAAAAATGATGAAAAACGGCATGTTATAGTATGCCGTACGGTAGGGGCTATAGCCCATGTTTAAAAATGATGAAAAACGAGGTTTAAATTTTTTTCAAAATTTCAAAAAAACTATGGGCTATAACCCATGTTTTTTGAAATTTTGAATTTTTTTCAAATCCTCAAAAATGATGAAAAACGGCGTGTTATAGTATGCCGTACGGTAGGGGCTATAGCCCATGTTTAAAAATGATGAAAAACAAGGTTTAAAAAAAAAAAAAAATTTTTAAAAAACAATGGGCTATAACCCATGTTTTTTGAAATTTTGAAATTTTTTCAAATCCTCAAAAATGATGAAAAACAGCGTGTTATCGTATGCCGTACGGTAGGGGCTATAGCCCATGTTTAAAAATGATGAAAAACGAGGTTTAATTTTTTTTCAAAATTTCAAAAAAACGATGGGCTATAACCCATGTTTTTTGAAATTTTGAAATTTTTTTTAATCCTCAAAAATGATGAAAAACGGCGTGTTATAGTATGCCGTACGGTAGGGGCTATAGCCCATGTTTAAAAATGATAAAAACGAGGTTTAAAAAAAAAAAAAAAAAAAAAAAAAAAAAGGGCTATAACCCATGTTTTTTGAAATTTTGATTTTTTTTCAAATCCTCAAAAATGATGAAAAACAGCTTGTTATCGTATGCCGTACGGTAGGGGCTATAGCCCATGTTTAAAAATGATGAAAAACGAGGTTTAAAAAAAAATCTAATTTTCAAAAAAACGATGGGCTATAACCCATGTTTTTTGAAATTTTGAATTATTTTCAAATCCTCAAAAATGATGAAAAACGGCGTGTTATAGTATGCCGTACGGTAGGGGCTATAGCCCATGTTTAAAAATGATGAAAAACAAGGTTTAAAAAAAATTAAAAAAAAAAAAAAAACGATGGGCTATAACCCATGTTTTTTGAAATTTTGAATTTTTTTCAAATCCTCAAAAATGATGAAAAACAGCGTGTTATCGTATGCCGTACGGTAGGGGCTATAGCCCATGTTTAAAAATGATGAAAAACGAGGTTTAATTTTTTTTCAAAATTTCAAAAAAACGATGGGCTATAACCCATGTTTTTTGAAAATTTGAATTTTTTTTAAATCCTCAAAAATGATGAAAAACGGCGTGTTATAGTATGCCGTACGGTAGGGGCTATAGCCCATGTTTAAAAATGATGAAAAACAAGGTTTAAAAAAAATTAAAAAAAAAAAAAAAACGATGGGCTATAACCCATGTTTTTTGAAATTTTGAATTTTTTTCAAATCCTCAAAAATGATGAAAAACAGCGTGTTATCGTATGCCGTACGGTAGGGGCTATAGCCCATGTTTAAAAATGATGAAAAACGAGGTTTAATTTGTTTTCAAAATTTCAAAAAAACGATGGGCTATAACCCATGTTTTTTGAAATTTTGAATTTTTTTCAAATCCTCAAAAATGATGAAAAACGGCGTGTTATAGTATGCCGTACGGTAGGGGCTATAGCCCATGTTTAAAAATGATGAAAAACGAGGTTTAAAATGTTTTCAAAATTTCAAAAAAACGATGGGCTATAACCCATGTTTTTTTTAATTTTGAATTTTTTTTAAATCCTCAAAAATGATGAAAAACAGCATGTTACAGTATGCCGTATGGTAGGGGCTATAGCCCATGTTTAGAAATGATGAAAAACGAGGTTTAAAAAAAAATCAAAATTCCAAAAAAACGATGGGCTATAACCCATGTTTTTTGAAATTTTGAATTTTTTTCAAATCCTCAAAAATGATGAAAAACGGTATGTTATAGTATGCCGTACGGTAGGGGCTATAGCCCATGTTTAAAAATGATGAAAAACGAGGTTTAATTTTTTTTTCAAAATTTCAAAAAAAACGATGGGCTATAACCCATGTTTTTTGAAATTTTGAATTTTTTTTAAATCCTCAAAAATGATGAAAAACAGCGTGTTATAGTATGCCGTACGGTAGGGGGCTATGCCCATGTTTAAAAATGATGAAAAACGAGGTTTAATTTTTTTTCAAAATTTAAAAAAACGATGGGCTATAACCCATGTTTTTTGAAATTTTGAATTTTTTTTAAATCCTCAAAAATGATGAAAAAAGGCGTGTTATAGTATGCCGTACGGTAGGGGCTATAGCCCATGTTTAAAAATGATGAAAAACGAGGTTTAAAAAAAAAAAAAAAACAATGGGCTATAACCCATGTTTTTTGAAATTTTGAATTTTTTTTCAAATCCTCAAAAATGATGAAAAACAGCTTGTTATCGTATGCCGTACGGTAGGGGCTATAGCCCATGTTTAAAAATTATGAAAAACGAGGTTTAAAATGTTTTCAAAATTTCAAAAAAACGATGGGCTATAACCCATGTTTTTTTTAATTTTGAATTTTTTTTAAATCCTCAAAAATGATGAAAAACAGCATGTTACAGTATGCCGTATGGTAGGGGCTATAGCCCATGTTTAGAAATGATGAAAAACGAGGTTTAAAAAAAAATCAAAATTCCAAAAAAACGATGGGCTATAACCCATGTTTTTTGAAATTTTGAATTTTTTTCAAATCCTCAAAAATGATGAAAAACGGTATGTTATAGTATGCCGTACGGTAGGGGCTATAGCCCATGTTTAAAAATGATGAAAAACGAGGTTTAATTTTTTTTTCAAAATTTCAAAAAAACGATGGGCTATAACCCATGTTTTTTGAAATTTTGAATTTTTTTTAAATCCTCAAAAATGATGAAAAACAGCGTGTTATAGTATGCCGTACGGTAGGGGGCTATGCCCATGTTTAAAAATGATGAAAAACGAGGTTTAATTTTTTTTCAAAATTTAAAAAAACGATGGGCTATAACCCATGTTTTTTGAAATTTTGAATTTTTTTTAAATCCTCAAAAATGATGAAAAAAGGCGTGTTATAGTATGCCGTACGGTAGGGGCTATAGCCCATGTTTAAAAATGATGAAAAACGAGGTTTAAAAAAAAAAAAAAAAAAAAAAAAAACAATGGGCTATAACCCATGTTTTTTGAAATTTTGATTTTTTTTCAAATCCTCAAAAATGATGAAAAACAGCTTGTTATCGTATGCCGTACGGTAGGGGCTATAGCCCATGTTTAAAAATGATGAAAAACGAGGTTTAAAAAAAAAATCAAAATTTTAAAAAAACGATGGGCTATAACCCATGTTTTTTGAAAATTTGAATTTTTTTCAAATCCTCATAAATGATGAAAAACAGCGTGTTATCGTATGCCGTACGGTAGGGGCTATAGCCCATGTTTAAAAATGATGAAAAACGAGGTTTAAATTTTTTTCAAAATTTCAAAAAAACCATGGGCTATAACCCATGTTTTTTGAAATTTTGAATTTTTTTTAAATCCTCAAAAATGATGAAAAACGGCGTGTTATAGTATGCCGTACGGTAGGGGCTATATCCCATGTTTAAAAATGATGAAAAACAAGGTTTAAAAAAAATTAAAAATTAAAAAAAAACAATGGGCTATAACCCATGTTTTTTGAAATTTTGAATTTTTTTCAAATCCTCAAAAATGATGAAAAACGGCGTGTTATAGTATGCCGTACGGTAGGGGCTATAGCCCATGTTTAAAAATGATGAAAAACGAGGTTTAAAAAAAATTCAAAATTTCAAAAAAACAATGGGCTATAACCCATGTTTTTGAAATTTTGAATTTTTTTCAAATCCTCAAAAATGATGAAAAACGGCGTGTTATAGTATGCCGTACGGTAGGGGCTATAGCCCATGTTTAAAAATGATGAAAAACGAGGTTTAAATTTTTTTCAAAATTTAAAAAAAACGATGGGCTATAACCCATGTTTTTTTAAATTTTGAATTTTTTTTAAATCCTCAAAAATGATGAAAAACAGCGTGTTACAGTATGCCGTATGGTAGGGGCTATAGCCCATGTTTAAAAATGATGAAAAACGAGGTTTAATTTTTTTTTCAAAATTTCAAAAAAACGATGGGCTATAACCCATGTTTTTTGAAATTTTGAATTTTTTTTAAATCCTCAAAAATGATGAAAAACAGCGTGTTATAGTATGCCGTACGGTAGGGGGCTATGCCCATGTTTAAAAATGATGAAAAACGAGGTTTAATTTTTTTTCAAAATTTAAAAAAAACGATGGGCTATAACCCATGTTTTTTGAAATTTTGAATTTTTTTTAAATCCTCAAAAATGATGAAAAAAGGCGTGTTATAGTATGCCGTACGGTAGGGGCTATAGCCCATGTTTAAAAATGATGAAAAACGAGGTTTTAAAAAAAAAAAAAAAAAAAAAAAAACAATGGGCTATAACCCATGTTTTTTGAAATTTTGATTTTTTTTCAAATCCTCAAAAATGATGAAAACAGCTTGTTATCGTATGCCGTACGGTAGGGGCTATAGCCCATGTTTAAAAATGATGAAAAACGAGGTTTAAAAAAAAAATCAAAATTTAAAAAAAACGATGGGCTATAACCCATGTTTTTTGAAAATTTGAAATTTTTTCAAATCCTCAAAAATGATGAAAAACAGCGTGTTATCGTATGCCGTACGGTAGGGGCTATAGCCCATGTTTAAAAATGATGAAAAACGAGGTTTAAATTTTTTTCAAAATTTCAAAAAAACGATGGGCTATAACCCATGTTTTTTGAAATTTTGAATTTTTTTTAAATCCTCAAAAATGATGAAAAACGGCGTGTTATAGTATGCCGTACGGTAGGGGCTATATCCCATGTTTAAAAATGATGAAAAACAAGGTTTAAAAAAAATTAAAAATTAAAAAAAAACAATGGGCTATAACCCATGTTTTTTGAAATTTTGAATTTTTTTCAAATCCTCAAAAATGATGAAAAACGGCGTGTTATAGTATGCCGTACGGTAGGGGCTATAGCCCATGTTTAAAAATGATGAAAAACGAGGTTTAAAAAAAATTCAAAATTTCAAAAAAACAATGGGCTATAACCCATGTTTTTGAAATTTTGAATTTTTTTCAAATCCTCAAAAATGATGAAAAACGGCGTGTTATAGTATGCCGTACGGTAGGGGCTATAGCCCATGTTTAAAAATGATGAAAAACGAGGTTTAAATTTTTTTCAAAATTTAAAAAAAACGATGGGCTATAACCCATGTTTTTTTAAATTTTGAATTTTTTTTAAATCCTCAAAAATGATGAAAAACAGCGTGTTACAGTATGCCGTATGGTAGGGGCTATAGCCCATGTTTAAAAATGATGAAAAACGAGGTTTAATTTTTTTTTCAAAATTTCAAAAAAACGATGGGCTATAACCCATGTTTTTTGAAATTTTGAATTTTTTTTAAATCCTCAAAAATGATGAAAAACAGCGTGTTATAGTATGCCGTACGGTAGGGGGCTATGCCCATGTTTAAAAATGATGAAAAACGAGGTTTAATTTTTTTTCAAAATTTAAAAAAAACGATGGGCTATAACCCATGTTTTTTGAAATTTTGAATTTTTTTTAAATCCTCAAAAATGATGAAAAAAGGCGTGTTATAGTATGCCGTACGGTAGGGGCTATAGCCCATGTTTAAAAATGATGAAAAACGAGGTTTAAAAAAAAAAAAAAAAAAAAAAAAAACGATGGGCTATAACCCATGTTTTTTGAAATTTTGAATTTTTTTTTAATCCTCAAAAATGATGAAAAACAGCTTGTTATCGTATGCCGTACGGTAGGGGCTATAGCCCATGTTTAAAAATGATGAAAAACAAGGTATAAAAAAAATAAAAAAAAATAAATAAACAATGGGCTATAACCCATGTTTTTTGAAATTTTGAAATTTTTTCAAATCCTCAAAAATGATGAAAAACAGCGTGTTATCGTATGCCGTACGGTAGGGGCTATAGCCCATGTTTAAAAATGATGAAAAACGAGGTTTAATTTTTTTTCAAAATTTCAAAAAAACGATGGGCTATAACCCATGTTTTTTGAAAATTTGAATTTTTTTTAAATCCTCAAAAATGATGAAAAACGGCGTGTTATAGTATGCCGTACGGTAGGGGCTATAGCCCATGTTTAAAAATGATGAAAAACGAGGTTTAAAATGTTTTCAAATTTTCAAAAAAACGATGGGCTATAACCCATGTTTTTTTTAATTTTGAATTTTTTTTAAATCCTCAAAAATGATGAAAAACAGCATGTTACAGTATGCCGTATGGTAGGGGCTATAGCCCATGTTTAGAAATGATGAAAAACGAGGTTTAAAAAAAAATCAAAATTCCAAAAAAACGATGGGCTATAACCCATGTTTTTTGAAATTTTGAATTTTTTTCAAATCCTCAAAAATGATGAAAAACGGTATGTTATAGTATGCCGTACGGTAGGGGCTATAGCCCATGTTTAAAAATGATGAAAAACGAGGTTTAATTTTTTTTTCAAAATTTCAAAAAAACGATGGGCTATAACCCATGTTTTTTGAAATTTTGAATTTTTTTTAAATCCTCAAAAATGATGAAAAACAGCGTGTTATAGTATGCCGTACGGTAGGGGGCTATGCCCATGTTTAAAAATGATGAAAAACGAGGTTTAATTTTTTTTCAAAATTAAAAAAAAACGATGGGCTATAACCCATGTTTTTTGAAATTTTGATTTTTTTTTAAATCCTCAAAAATGATGAAAAAAGGCGTGTTATAGTATGCCGTACGGTAGGGGCTATAGCCCATTTTTAAAAATGATGAAAAACGAGGTTTAAAAAAAAAAAAAAAAAAAAAAAAAACAATGGGCTATAACCCATGTTTTTTGAAATTTTGATTTTTTTCAAATCCTCAAAAATGATGAAAAACAGCTTGTTATCGTATGCCGTACGGTAGGGGCTATAGCCCATGTTTAAAAATGATGAAAAACGAGGTTTAAAAAAAAAATCAAAATTTAAAAAAAACGATGGGCTATAACCCATGTTTTTTGAAAATTTGAAATTTTTTCAAATCCTCAAAAATGATGAAAAACAGCGTGTTATCGTATGCCGTACGGTAGGGGCTATAGCCCATGTTTAAAAATGATGAAAAACGAGGTTTAAATTTTTTTCAAAATTTCAAAAAAACGATGGGCTATAACCCATGTTTTTTGAAATTTTGAATTTTTTTTAAATCCTCAAAAATGATGAAAAACGGCGTGTTATAGTATGCCGTACGGTAGGGGCTATATCCCATGTTTAAAAATGATGAAAAACAAGGTTTAAAAAAAATTAAAAATTAAAAAAAAACAATGGGCTATAACCCATGTTTTTTGAAATTTTGAATTTTTTTCAAATCCTCAAAAATGATGAAAAACGGCGTGTTATAGTATGCCGTACGGTAGGGGCTATAGCCCATGTTTAAAAATGATGAAAAACGAGGTTTAAAAAAAATTCAAAATTTCAAAAAAATGATGGGCTATAACCCATGTTTTTGAAATTTTGAATTTTTTTCAAATCCTCAAAAATGATGAAAAACGGCGTGTTATAGTATGCCGTACGGTAGGGGCTATAGCCCATGTTTAAAAATGATGAAAAACGAGGTTTAAATTTTTTTCAAAATTTCAAAAAAACGATGGGCTATAACCCATGTTTTTTTAAATTTTGAATTTTTTTTAAATCCTCAAAAATGATGAAAAACAGCGTGTTACAGTATGCCGTATGGTAGGGGCTATAGCCCATGTTTAGAAATGATGAAAAACGAGGTTTAAAAAAAAATCTAAATTCCAAAAAAACGATGGGCTATAACCCATGTTTTTTGAAAATTTGAATTTTTTTCAAATCCTCAAAAATGATGAAAAACGGCGTGTTATAGTATGCCGTACGGTAGGGGCTATAGCCCATGTTTAAAAATGATGAAAAACGAGGTTTAAATTTTTTTCAAAATTTCAAAAAAACGATGGGCTATAACCCATGTTTTTTGAAAATTTGAAATTTTTTCAAATCCTCAAAAATGATGAAAAACAGCGTGTTATCGTATGCCGTACGGTAGGGGCTATAGCCCATGTTTAAAAATGATGAAAAACGAGGTTTAAAAAAATTTCAAAATTTCAAAAAAACGATGGGCTGTAACCCATGTTTTTTGAAATTTTGAATTTTTTTCAAATCCTCAAAAATGATGAAAAACGGCGTGTTATAGTATGCCGTACGGTAGGGGCTATAGCCCATGTTTAAAAATGATGAAAAACGAGGTTTACATTTTTTTCAAAATTTCAAAAAAACGATGGGCTATAACCCATGTTTTTTTAAATTTTGAATTTTTTTTAAATCCTCAAAAATGATGAAAAACAGCGTGTTACAGTATGCCGTATGGTAGGGGCTATAGCCCATGTTTAGAAATGATGAAAAACGAGGTTTAAAAAAAAATCAAAATTCCAAAAAAACGATGGGCTATAACCCATGTTTTTTGAAATTTTGAATTTTTTTCAAATCCTCAAAAATGATGAAAAACGGCGTGTTATAGTATGCCGTACGGTAGGGGCTATAGCCCATGTTTAAAAATGATGAAAAACGAGGTTTAAATTTTTTTCAAAATTTCAAAAAAACGATGGGCTATAACCCATGTTTTTTTAAATTTTGAATTTTTTTTAAATCCTCAAAAATGATGAAAAACAGCGTGTTATAGTATGCCGTACGGTAGGGGGCTATGCCCATGTTTAAAAATGGTGAAAAACGAGGTTTAATTTTTTTTCAAAATTTCAAAAAAACGATGGGCTATAACCCACGTTTTTTGAAATTTTGAATTTTTTTCAAATCCTCAAAAATGATGAAAAACGGCATGTTATAGTATGCCGTACGGTAGGGGCTATAGCCCATGTTTAAAAATTATGAAAAACGAGGTTTAATTTTTTTTCAAAATTTCAAAAAAACGATGGGCTATAACCCATGTTTTTTGAAATTTTGAATTTTTTTTTAATCCTCAAAAATGATGAAAAACGGCGTGTTATAGTATGCCGTACGGTAGGGGCTATAGCCCATGTTTAAAAATGATGAAAAACGAGGTTTAAAAAAAAAAAAAAAAAGAAAAAAAAAAGGGCTATAACCCATGTTTTTTGAAATTCTGATTTTTTTTCAAATCCTCAAAAATGATGAAAAACAGCTTGTTATCGTATGCCGTACGGTAGGGGCTATAGCCCATGTTTAAAAATGATGAAAAACGAGGTTTAAAAAAAAATCAAATTTTCAAAAAAACGATGGGCTATAACCCATGTTTTTTGAAATTTTGAATTATTTTCAAATCCTCAAAAATGATGAAAAACGGCGTGTTATAGTATGCCGTACGGTAGGGGCTATAGCCCATGTTTAAAAATGATGAAAAACGAGGTTTAAAAAAAAATCAAATATTCAAAAAAACGATGGGCTATAACCCATGTTTTTTGAAATTTTGAATTATTTTCAAATCCTCAAAAATGATGAAAAACGGCGTGTTATAGTATGCCGTACGGTAGGGGCTATAGCCCATGTTTAAAAATGATGAAAAACGAGGTTTAAATTTTTTTCAAAATTTCAAAAAAACTATGGGCTATAACCTATGTTTTTTGAAATTTTTAATTTTTTTAAAATCCTCAAAAATGATGAAAAACAGCATGTTATAGTATGCCGTACGGTAGGGGCTATAGCCCATGTTTAAAAATGATGAAAAACGAGGTTTAATTTTTTTTTCAAAATTTAAAAAAAACGATGGGCTATAACCCATGTTTTTTGAAAATTTGAATTTTCTTAAAGTCCTCAAAAATGATGAAAAACGGCGTGTTATAGTATGCCGTACGGTAGGGGCTATACCCCCTTTTTAAAAATGATGAAAAACGAGGTTTAAATTTTTTTCAAAATTTCAAAAAAACGATGGGCTATAACCCATGTTTTTTGAAATTTTGAAATTTTTTCAGATCCTCAAAAATGATGAAAAACGGCGTGTTATAGTATGCCGTACGGTAGGGGCTATAGCCCATGTTTAAAAATGATGAAAAACAAGGTTTAAAAAAAAAAAAAAATTAAAAAAAAACAATGGGCTATAACCCATGTTTTTTGAAATTTTGAAATTTTTTCAAATCCTCAAAAATGATGAAAAACAGCGTGTTATCGTATGCCGTACGGTAGGGGCTATAGCCCATGTTTAAAAATGATGAAAAACGAGGTTTAATTTTTTTTCAAAATTTCAAAAAAACGATGGGCTATAACCCATGTTTTTTGAAAATTTGAATTTTTTTTAAATCCTCAAAAATGATGAAAAACGGCGTGTTATAGTATGCCGTACGGTAGGGGCTATAGCCCATGTTTAAAAATGATGAAAAACAAGGTTTAAAAAAAATTTAAATTTAAAAAAAAAACGATGGGCTATAACCCATGTTTTTTGAAATTTTGAATTTTTTTCAAATCCTCAAAAATGATGAAAAACGGCATGTTATAGTATGCCGTACGGTAGGGGCTATAGCCCATGTTTAAAAATTATGAAAAACGAGGTTTATTTTTTTTTCAAAATTTCAAAAAAACGATGGGCTATAACCCATGTTTTTTGAAATTTTGAATTTTTTTTTAATCCTCAAAAATGATGAAAAACGGCGTGTTATAGTATGCCGTACGGTAGGGGCTATAGCCCATGTTTAAAAATGATAAAAACGAGGTTTAAAAAAAAAAAAAAAAAAAAAAACAAAAAAAGGGCTATAACCCATGTTTTTTGAAATTTTGATTTTTTTTCAAATCCTCAAAAATGATGAAAAACAGCTTGTTATCGTATGCCGTACGGTAGGGGCTATAGCCCATGTTTAAAAATGATGAAAAACGAGGTTTAAAAAAAAATCTAATTTTCAAAAAAACGATGGGCTATAACCCATGTTTTTTGAAATTTTGAATTATTTTCAAATCCTCAAAAATGATGAAAAACGGCGTGTTATAGTATGCCGTACGGTAGGGGCTATAGCCCATGTTTAAAAATGATGAAAAACGAGGTTTAAAAAAAAATCAAATTTTCAAAAAAACGATGGGCTATAACCCATGTTTTTTGAAATTTTGAATTATTTTCAAATCCTCAAAAATGATGAAAAACGGCGTGTTATAGTATGCCGTACGGTAGGGGCTATAGCCCATGTTTAAAAATGATGAAAAACGAGGTTTAAATTTTTTTCAAAATTTCAAAAAAACTATGGGCTATAACCTATGTTTTTTGAAATTTTTAATTTTTTTAAAATCCTCAAAAATGATGAAAAACAGCATGTTATAGTATGCCGTACGGTAGGGGCTATAGCCCATGTTTAAAAATGATGAAAAACGAGGTTTAATTTTTTTTTCAAAATTTAAAAAAAACGATGGGCTATAACCCATGTTTTTTGAAAATTTGAATTTTCTTAAAGTCCTCAAAAATGATGAAAAACGGCGTGTTATAGTATGCCGTACGGTAGGGGCTATACCCCCTGTTTAAAAATGATGAAAAACGAGGTTTAAATTTTTTTCAAAATTTAAAAAAAACGATGGGCTATAACCCATGTTTTTTGAAATTTTGATTTTTTTTCAAATCCTCAAAAATGATGAAAAACGGCGTGTTATAGTATGCCGTACGGTAGGGGCTATAGCCCATGTTTAAAAATGATGAAAAACGAGGTTTAAAAAAAAATCAAAATTTCAAAAAAACGATGGGCTATAACCCATGTTTTTTGAAATTTTGAATTTTTTTCAAATCCTCAAAAATTATGAAAAACGGCGTGTTATAGTATGCCGTACAGTAGGGGCTATAGCCCATGTTTAAAAATGATGAAAAACGAGGTTTAATTTTTTTTCAAAATTTCAAAAAAACTATGGGCTATAACCCATGTTTTTTGAAATTTTTAATTTTTTTAAAATCCTCAAAAATGATGAAAAACAGCATGTTATAGTATGCCGTACGGTAGGGGCTATAGCCCATGTTTAAAAATGATGAAAAACGAGGTTTAATTTTTTTTTCAAAATTTCAAAAAAACGATGGGCTATAACCCATGTTTTTTGAAATTTTGAAATTTTAAAATCCTCAAAAATGATGAAAAACGGCGTGTTATAGTATGCCGTACGGTAGGGGCTATACCCCCTGTTTAAAAATGATGAAAAACGAGGTTTAAATTTTTTTCAAAATTTCAAAAAAACGATGGGCTATAACCCATGTTTTTTGAAATTTTGAATTTTTTTCAAATCCTCAAAAATGATGAAAAACGGCATGTTATAGTATGCCGTACGGTAGGGGCTATAGCCCATGTTTAAAAATGATGAAAAACGAGGTTAATTTTTTTTTCAAAATTTCAAAAAAACGATGGGCTATAACCCATGTTTTTTGAAATTTTGATTTTTTTTTTAATCCTCAAAAATGATGAAAAACGGCGTGTTATAGTATGCCGTACGGTAGGGGCTATAGCCCATGTTTAAAAATGATGAAAAACAAGGTTTAAAAAAAATCAAAAATTAAAAAAAACAATGGGCTATAACCCATGTTTTTTGAAATTTTGAATTTTTTTCAAATCCTCAAAAATGATGAAAAACAGCGTGTTATCGTATGCGGTACGGTAGGGGCTATAGCCCATGTTTAAAAATGATGAAAAACGAGGTTTAAAAAAAAAAAAAAAAAAAAAAAAAAACGATGGGCTATAACCCATGTTTTTTGAAATTTTGAATTTTTTTCAAATCCTCAAAAATGATGAAAAACGGCGTGTTATAGTATGCCGTACGGTAGGGGCTATAGCCCATGTTTAAAAATGATGAAAAACGAGGTTTAAATTTTTTTCAAAATTTCAAAAAAACGATGGGCTATAACCCATGTTTTTTGAAATTTTGAATTTTTTTTAAAGCCTCAAAAATGATGAAAAACAGCGTGTTATAGTATGCCGTACGGTAGGGGGCTATGCCCATGTTTAAAAATGATGAAAAACGAGGTTTAAAAAAAAATCAAATTTTCAAAAAAACGATGGGCTATAACCCATGTTTTTTGAAATTTTGAATTTTTTTAAAATCTTCAAAAATGATGAAAAACGGCGTGTTATAGTATGCCGTACGGAAAAATGATGAAAAACGAGGTTTAATTTTTTTTTTAATTTAAAAAAAACGATGGGCTATAACCCATGTTTTTTGAAATTTTGAATTTTCTTAAAATCCTCAAAAATGATGAAAAACAGCGTGTTATCGTATGCCGTACGGTAGGGGGCTATGCCCATGTTTAAAAATGATGAAAAACGAGGTTTAAAAAAAATTCAAAATTTCAAAAAAACGATGGGCTATAACCCATGTTTTTTGAAATTTAGAAATTTTTTAAAATCCCCAAAAAATATGAAAAACGGCGTGTTATAGTATGCCGTACGGTAGGGGCTATAGCCCATGTTTAAAAATGATGAAAAACGAGGTTTAAAAAAAATTCAAAATTTCAAAAAAACGATGGGCTATAACCCATGTTTTTTGAAATTTTGAAATTTTTTAAAATCCCCAAAAAATATGAAAAACGGCGTGTTATAGTATGCCGTACGGTAGGGGCTATAGCCCCTGTTTAAAAATGATGAAAAACAAGGTTTAAAAAAAATTAAAAATAAAAAAAAAACAATGGGCTATAACCCATGTTTTTGAAATTTTGATTTTTTTTAAAATCCTCAAAAATGATGAAAAACAGCGTGTTATCGTATGCCGTACGGTAGGGGGCTATGCCCATGTTTAAAAATGATGAAAAACGAGGTTTAAAAAAAATTCAAAATTTCAAAAAAACGATGGGCTATAACCCATGTTTTTTGAAATTTTGAATTTTTTTAAAATCCCCCAAAAATATGAAAAACGGCGTGTTATAGTATGCCGTACGGTAGGGGCTATAGCCCATGTTTAAAAATGATGAAAAACGAGGTTTAATTTTTTTTCAAAATTTCAAAAAAACGATGGGCTATAACCCATGTTTTTTGAAATTTTGAAATTTTTTAAAATCCCCCAAAAATATGAAAAACGGCGTGTTATAGTATGCCGTACGGTAGGGGCTATAGCCCATGTTTAAAAATGATGAAAAACGAGGTTTAAAAAAAATTCAAAATTTCAAAAAAACGATGGGCTATAACCCATGTTTTTTGAATTTTTGAATTTTTTTCAAATCCTCAAAAATGATGAAAAACGGCGTGTTATAGCCGTACGGTAGGGGCTATAGCCCATGTTCAAAAATGATGAAAAACGAGGTTAATTTTTTTTCACAATTTCAAAAAAACGATGGGCTATAACCCATGTTTTCTTTTTTTTTTTTTTTTTTTTTTATCCTCAAAAATGTAGAAAAACGGTGTGCTATAGTATGCCGTAAGGTAGGGGCTATAGCCCATGTTCAAAAATGATGAAAAACGAGGTTAATTATTTTTCCAAAAATTCAAAAAACGATGGGATATAACACATGTTTTTTGAATTTTTGAATTTTTTTTAAATCCTCAAAAATATAGAAAAACGGTGTGCTATAGTATGCCGTAAGGTTGGGGCTATAGCCCATGTTCAAAAATGATGAAAAACGAGGTTAATTTTTGAATTTCTTTAAAATCCTCAAAAATGTAGAAAAACGGTGTGCTATAGTATGCTGTAGGGTAGGGGCTATAGCCCATGTCCAAAAATGATGAAAAACGAGTTTCTTTTTTTTTTTTTTTTTTATTCAAAAAACGATGGGCTATAACCCATGTTTTTTGAATTTTTGAATTTTTTTCAAATCCTCAAAAATGTAGAAAAACGGTGTGCTATAGTATGCCGTACGGTAGGGGCTATAGCCCATGTTTAAAAATGATGAAAAACGAGGTTTAAAAAAAAATCAAAATTTCAAAAAAACGATGGGCTATAACCCATGTTTTTTGAAATTTTGAATTTTTTTCAAATCCTCAAAAATTATGAAAAACGGCGTGTTATAGTATGCCGTACAGTAGGGGCTATAGCCCATGTTTAAAAATGATGAAAAACGAGGTTTAATTTTTTTTCAAAATTTCAAAAAAACTATGGGCTATAACCCATGTTTTTTGAAATTTTTAATTTTTTTAAAATCCTCAAAAATGATGAAAAACAGCATGTTATAGTATGCCGTACGGTAGGGGCTATAGCCCATGTTTAAAAATGATGAAAAACGAGGTTTAATTTTTTTTTCAAAATTTCAAAAAAACGATGGGCTATAACCCATGTTTTTTGAAATTTTGAAATTTTAAAATCCTCAAAAATGATGAAAAACGGCGTGTTATAGTATGCCGTACGGTAGGGGCTATACCCCCTGTTTAAAAATGATGAAAAACGAGGTTTAAATTTTTTTCAAAATTTCAAAAAAACGATGGGCTATAACCCATGTTTTTTGAAATTTTGAATTTTTTTCAAATCCTCAAAAATGATGAAAAACGGCATGTTATAGTATGCCGTACGGTAGGGGCTATAGCCCATGTTTAAAAATGATGAAAAACGAGGTTAATTTTTTTTTCAAAATTTCAAAAAAACGATGGGCTATAACCCATGTTTTTTGAAATTTTGATTTTTTTTTTAATCCTCAAAAATGATGAAAAACGGCGTGTTATAGTATGCCGTACGGTAGGGGCTATAGCCCATGTTTAAAAATGATGAAAAACAAGGTTTAAAAAAAATCAAAAATTAAAAAAAACAATGGGCTATAACCCATGTTTTTTGAAATTTTGAATTTTTTTCAAATCCTCAAAAATGATGAAAAACAGCGTGTTATCGTATGCGGTACGGTAGGGGCTATAGCCCATGTTTAAAAATGATGAAAAACGAGGTTTAAAAAAAAAAAAAAAAAAAAAAAAAAACGATGGGCTATAACCCATGTTTTTTGAAATTTTGAATTTTTTTCAAATCCTCAAAAATGATGAAAAACGGCGTGTTATAGTATGCCGTACGGTAGGGGCTATAGCCCATGTTTAAAAATGATGAAAAACGAGGTTTAAATTTTTTTCAAAATTTCAAAAAAACGATGGGCTATAACCCATGTTTTTTGAAATTTTGAATTTTTTTTAAAGCCTCAAAAATGATGAAAAACAGCGTGTTATAGTATGCCGTACGGTAGGGGGCTATGCCCATGTTTAAAAATGATGAAAAACGAGGTTTAAAAAAAAATCAAATTTTCAAAAAAACGATGGGCTATAACCCATGTTTTTTGAAATTTTGAATTTTTTTAAAATCTTCAAAAATGATGAAAAACGGCGTGTTATAGTATGCCGTACGGAAAAATGATGAAAAACGAGGTTTAATTTTTTTTTTAATTTAAAAAAAACGATGGGCTATAACCCATGTTTTTTGAAATTTTGAATTTTCTTAAAATCCTCAAAAATGATGAAAAACAGCGTGTTATCGTATGCCGTACGGTAGGGGGCTATGCCCATGTTTAAAAATGATGAAAAACGAGGTTTAAAAAAAATTCAAAATTTCAAAAAAACGATGGGCTATAACCCATGTTTTTTGAAATTTAGAAATTTTTTAAAATCCCCAAAAAATATGAAAAACGGCGTGTTATAGTATGCCGTACGGTAGGGGCTATAGCCCATGTTTAAAAATGATGAAAAACGAGGTTTAAAAAAAATTCAAAATTTCAAAAAAACGATGGGCTATAACCCATGTTTTTTGAAATTTTGAAATTTTTTAAAATCCCCAAAAAATATGAAAAACGGCGTGTTATAGTATGCCGTACGGTAGGGGCTATAGCCCCTGTTTAAAAATGATGAAAAACAAGGTTTAAAAAAAATTAAAAATAAAAAAAAAACAATGGGCTATAACCCATGTTTTTGAAATTTTGATTTTTTTTAAAATCCTCAAAAATGATGAAAAACAGCGTGTTATCGTATGCCGTACGGTAGGGGGCTATGCCCATGTTTAAAAATGATGAAAAACGAGGTTTAAAAAAAATTCAAAATTTCAAAAAAACGATGGGCTATAACCCATGTTTTTTGAAATTTTGAATTTTTTTAAAATCCCCCAAAAATATGAAAAACGGCGTGTTATAGTATGCCGTACGGTAGGGGCTATAGCCCATGTTTAAAAATGATGAAAAACGAGGTTTAATTTTTTTTCAAAATTTCAAAAAAACGATGGGCTATAACCCATGTTTTTTGAAATTTTGAAATTTTTTAAAATCCCCCAAAAATATGAAAAACGGCGTGTTATAGTATGCCGTACGGTAGGGGCTATAGCCCATGTTTAAAAATGATGAAAAACGAGGTTTAAAAAAATTTCAAAATTTCAAAAAAACGATGGGCTATAACCCATGTTTTTTGAAATTTTGAATTTTTTTAAAATCCTCAAAAAATATGAAAAACGGCGTGTTATAGTATGCCGTACGGTAGGGGCTATAGCCCATGTTTAAAAATGATGAAAAACGAGGTTTAAAAAAAATTCAAAATTTCAAAAAAACGATGGGCTATAACCCATGTTTTTTGAATTTTTGAATTTTTTTCAAATCCTCAAAAATGATGAAAAACGGCGTGTTATAGCCGTACGGTAGGGGCTATAGCCCATGTTCAAAAATGATGAAAAACGAGGTTAATTTTTTTTCACAATTTCAAAAAAACGATGGGCTATAACCCATGTTTTCTTTTTTTTTTTTTTTTTTTTTTATCCTCAAAAATGTAGAAAAACGGTGTGCTATAGTATGCCGTAAGGTAGGGGCTATAGCCCATGTTCAAAAATGATGAAAAACGAGGTTAATTATTTTTCCAAAAATTCAAAAAACGATGGGATATAACACATGTTTTTTGAATTTTTGAATTTTTTTTAAATCCTCAAAAATATAGAAAAACGGTGTGCTATAGTATGCCGTAAGGTTGGGGCTATAGCCCATGTTCAAAAATGATGAAAAACGAGGTTAATTTTTGAATTTCTTTAAAATCCTCAAAAATGTAGAAAAACGGTGTGCTATAGTATGCTGTAGGGTAGGGGCTATAGCCCATGTCCAAAAATGATGAAAAACGAGTTTCTTTTTTTTTTTTTTTTAATTCAAAAAACGATGGGCTATAACCCATGTTTTTTGAATTTTTGAATTTTTTTCAAATCCTCAAAAATGTAGAAAAACGGTGTGCTATAGTATGCCGTACGGTAGGGGCTATAGCCCATGTTGAAAATTATTAAATACAAGGTTACTTTTTTTTCAAATCGTCCGAAATCGTGAAAAACGACATACTATAGTATGCCCTCCGACACCATGGACTAAAGCCTTTCGCTTTTCCTTGATTTTCACCTTTTTTTCAAATTCTAGAAAATGATGAAGAATCGCGCACCGCTCAATGACCTCTGAGACCATGGACCAATGAACCATGTAAATACAACACATTGAGCAGGGCACTGCAGGGAGTTGAACCCCGTTCAATGAACCATGTAAATACAACACATTGAGCAGGGCACTGCAGGGAGTTGAACCCCGTTCCGGTAAACCAGAAGTACGACACCAGTGCCTTAGTTTTTGTGTTGTCATTTACAGGTCCTTTCGTTGAAGTAAAGTAAAGTAAAGTTTATTTTTAGACGTTTTTTATCCCATTTTTGACCATGGGCTATAGCCCATACTGTACGGAATACTATAGCAAGCCGTTTTTCATCATTTTTGAGGATTTGAAAAAAATCAAAAAACGATGGGCTATAACCCATGTTTTTTGAAATTTTGATTTTTTTTTCAAATCCTCAAAAATTATGAAAAACGGCGTGTTATAGTATGCCGTACGGTAGGGGCTATAGCCCATGTTAAAAAATGATGAAAAACGAGGTTTAAAAAAAAATCAAATTTTCAAAAAAACGATGGGCTATAACCCATCGTTTTTTTTTTTTTTTCAAATCCTCAAAAATTATGAAAAACGGCGTGCTACAGTATGCCGTACGATATGGGCTATTAGACGAGCGTCTAAAAATGGGATAAAAAACGAAGACGAAAAAGCTTGATAAAAAAGCGAGATGAAAAAGCGAGATGAAAAAGCGAGACGAAAAAGCGAGACGAAAAAGCGAGACGAAAAAGCGAGACGAAAAAGCGAGACGAAAAAGCGAGACGAAAAAGCGAGACGTAAAAGCGAGACGAAAAAGCGAGACGGAAAAGCGAGACGGAAAAGCGTGACGGAAAAGCGTGACGGAAAAGCGTGACTGAAAAGCGTGACGGAAAAGCGTGACGGAAAAGCGTGACGGAAAAGCGTGACGGAAAAGCGTGACGGAAAAGCGTGACGGAAAAGCGAGACGGAAAAGCGAGACGAAAAAGCGTGACGAAAAAGCGAGACGAAAAAGCGAGACGAAAAAGCGAGACGAAAAAGCGAGACGAAAAAGCGAGACGAAAAAGCGAGATTTAGATTTTTTTTAAAATCCTCAAAAATGATGAAAAACGGCGTGCTACAGTATGCCGTACGATATGGGCTATTAGACGAGCGTCTAAAAATGGGATAAAAAACGTCTAAAAATAGACGTCTAAAGCACGTCTAAAAATAGACGTGTTTTAGACGTCTCAAACAATCCTCAAAAATGATGAAAAACGGCGTGCTACAGTATGCCGTACGATATGGGCTATTAGACGAGCGTCTAAAAATGGGATAAAAAACGAAGACGAAAAAGCGAGATGAAAAAGCGAGATGAAAAAGCGAGACGAAAAAGCGAGACGAAAAAGCGAGACGAAAAAGCGAGATGAAAAAGCGAGACGAAAAAGCGAGACGAAAAAGCGAGATGAAAAAGCGAGATGAAAAAGCGAGACGAAAAAGCGAGACGAAAAAGCGAGACGAAAAAGCGAGATGAATAAGCGAGATGAAAAAGCGATATGAAAAAGCGAGACGAAAAAGCGAGATAAAAAAGCGTCTAAAAATAGACGTCTAAAACACGTCTAAAAATAGACGTGTTTTAGACGTCTCAAACAATCCTCAAAAATGATGAAAAACGGCGTGCTACAGTATGCCGTACGATATGGGCTATTAGACGAGCGTCTAAAAATGGGATAAAAACGTCTAAAAATAGACGTCTAAAACACGTCTATTTTTAGACGTGTTTTAGACGTCTATTTTTAGACGTTTTTTATCCCATTTTTGACCATGGGCTATAGCCCATACTGTACGGCATACTATAGCAAGCCGTTTTTCATCATTTTTGAGGATTTTAAAAAAATCTAAAAAATCTAAAAACGATGGGCTACAACCCATCGTTTTTTTTTTTTAATTTTTTCAAATCCTCAAAAAAGTTAAAAAAATACAAAAAACGATGGGCTATAACCCATCGTTTTTTCATTTTTTTCAAATCCTCAGAAATGATGAAAAACGGCGTAAGTCGGGACTTGATCACTCCCGGCTGGGTCACCTGAGTGAGGGGTATGATGTTGCGAGACCCGAAACCCCGATGACCTTGGGATACATCACTGAGGATACGTCCCAGGTGCATCCATTTATGTATGTATTTTGTTATAGTTCTTCTATTTATAGTGACTCATAGGAATAGACTAAGTGACAACCAGGAATAGTTTGGTGACCACCGGAGAGACGGGTGGCAGCCGGAAATTAGACGGCACCCGGGAGCAGTATGGGTTAGCGCCCCAGCCTGTGTCTTCTGTGAGGAAGAAGCCCAACAAACCCACGGTGAGGCCTTTAGGAGGGCCATGCAAGCCTCAAGCGGAGCCTGCGGCACCACCAAGGGCAAGGTGGAGCCTGCGGAACCGTTGCGGCTTGAGAATCCACCATTCCTGAATGAAGTGCCTGGTGCTGGGAGTCTGGTGCAACGCACAGGGCCTGACCTGGTGAGAGCAGGAGTGGAACTGGTGAGACGTAGGAGGGGCCCGGACAGGTGTCAACCCACAGAGCCTAGTCCTTCCATGTGCCAGAATGGTACCTCCCAGTCCCGGCAGAGTAGTTCAGGAGGAACGGATTGTGTGGCCCTGGTTTTTCCCTAATGGGACTTATCGAGGGTAGCTACTGGGACGTAAGTCGGGACTTGATCACTCCCGGCTGGGTCACCTGAGTGAGGGGTATGATGTTGCGAGACCCGAAACCCGGATGACCTTGGGATACATAACTGAGGATACGTCCCAGGTGCATCCATTTATGTATGTATTTTGTTATATGCCGTACAGTATGGGCTATTAGACGAGCGTCTAAAAATGGGATAAAAACGTCTAAAAATAGACGTCTAAAACACGTCTAAAAATAGACGTGTTTTAGACGTCTATTTTTAGACGGTTTTTATCCCATTTTTGATTATGGGCTATAGCCCATACTGTACGGCATACTATAGCAAGCCGTTTTTCATCATTTTTGAGGATTTGAAAAAAATCTAAAAAATCTAAAAACGATGGGCTATAACCCATCGTTTTGTTTTTTTCAAATCCTCAAAAATGATGAAAAACGGCGTGCTATAGTATGCCGTACAGTATGGGCTATTAGACGAGCGTCTAAAAATGGGATAAAAACGTCAAAAAATACACGTCTAAAAATAGACGTGTTTTAGACGTCTATTTTTAGACGTTTTTTATCCCATTTTTGACCATGGGCTATATCCCATACTGTACGGCATACTATAGCAAGCCGTTTTTCATCATTTTTTAGGATTTGAAAAAAATCTAAAAATGATGGGCTATAACCCATCATTTTTTCATTTTTTTTAAATCCTCAAAAATGATGAAAAACGGCGTGCTATAGTATGCCGTACAGTATGGGCTATTAGACGAGCGTCTAAAAATGGGATAAAAACGTCTAAAAATAGACGTCTAAAACACGTCTAAAAATAGACGTGTTTTAGACGTCTATTTTTAGACGGTTTTTATCCCATTTTTGATTATGGGCTATATCCCATACTGTACGGCATACTATAGCACGCCGTTTTTCATCATTTTTTAGGATTTGAAAAAAAATCAAAAAATTCAAAAAACGATGGGCTATAACCCATCGTTTTTTTTTTTTCAAATCCTCAAAAATGATGAAAAACGGCGTGCTATAGTATGCCGTACAGTATGGGCTATTGGACGAGCGTCTAAAAATGGGATAAAAACGTCAAAAAATAGACATCTAAAACACGTCTAAAAATAGACGTGTTTTAGACGTCTATTTTTAGACGTTTTTTATCCCATTTTTGACCATGGGCTATAGCCCATACTGTACGGCATACTATAGCAAGCCATTTTTCATCATTTTTGAGGATTTGAAAAAAATCTAAAAATGATGGGCTATAACCCATCGTTTTTTTTTTCATCTTTTTTCAAATCCTCAAAAATGATGAAAAACGGCGTGCTATAGTATGCCGTACAGTATGGGCTATTAGACGAGCGTCTAAAAATGGGATAAAAACGTCTAAAAATACACGTCTAAAACACGTCTAAAAATAGACGTGTTTTAGACGTCTATTTTTAGACGTTTTTTATCCCATTTTTGACCATGGGCTATATCCCATACTGTACGGCATACTATAGCAAGCCGTTTTTCATCGTTTTTGAGGATTTGAAAAAAATCTAAAAAATCTAAAAACGATAGGCTATAACCCATCGTTTTTTTTTTTTTTTAATTTTTTTTCAAATCCTCAAAAATGATGAAAAACGGCGTGCTATAGTATGCCGTACAGTATGGGCTATTAGACGAGCGTCTAAAAATGGGATAAAAACGTCTAAAAATACACGTCTAAAACACGTCTAAAAATAGACGTGTTTTAGACGTCTATTTTTAGACGTTTTTTATCCCATTTTTGACCATGGGCTATAGCCCATACTGTACGGCACACTATAGCACGCCGTTTTTCATCATTTTTGAGGATTTGAAAAAAATCTAAAAAATCTAAAAACGATGGGCTATAACCCATCGTCTTTTCATTTTTTTTAAATCCTCAAAAATGATGAAAAACGGCGTGCTATAGTATGCCGTACAGTATGGGCTATTAGACGAGCGTCTAAAAATGGGATAAAAACGTCTAAAAATACACGTCTAAAACACGTCTAAAAATAGACGTGTTTTAGACGTCTATTTTTAGACGTTTTTTATCCCATTTTTGACCATGGGCTATAGCCCATACTGTACGGCACACTATAGCACGCCGTTTTTCATCATTTTTGAGGATTTGAAAAAAATCTAAAAAATCTAAAAACGATGGGCTATAACCCATCGTTGTTTTTTTTTTTTTTTTTAAATCCTCAAAAAAGTTAAAAAAATTCAAAAAACGATGGGTTATAGCCCATCGTTTTTAGATTTTTTTCAAATCCTCAAAAATGATGAAAAACGGCGTGCTATATAGTATGCCGTACAGTATGGGCTATTAGACGAGCGTCTAAAAATGGGATAAAAACGTCTAAAAATACACGTCTAAAACACGTCTAAAAATAGACGTGTTTTAGACGTCTATTTTTAGACGTTTTTTATCCCATTTTTGACCATGGGCTATAGCCCATACTGTACGGCACACTATAGCACGCCGTTTTTCATCATTTTTGAGGATTTGAAAAAAATCTAAAAAATCTAAAAACGATGGGCTATAACCCATCGTTTAAAAAAAAAAACAATTCAAATCCTCAAAAAAGTTAAAAAAAATTCAAAAAACGATGGGCTATAACCCATCATTTTTTCATTTTTTTTAAATCCTCAAAAATGATGAAAAACGGCGTGCTATAGTATGCCGTACAGTATGGGCTATTAGACGAGCGTCTAAAAATGGGATAAAAACATCTAAAAATACACGTCTAAAACACGTCTAAAAATAGACGTGTTTTAGACGTCTATTTTTAGACGTTTTTTATCCCATTGTTGACCATGGGCTATAGCCCATACTGTACGGCACACTATAGCACGCCGTTTTTCATCATTTTTGAGGATTTGAAAAAAATCTAAAAAATCTAAAAACGATGGGCTATAACCCATCGTTTAAAAAAAAAAAAAAAAATTCAAATCCTCAAAAAAGTTTAAAAAATTCAAAAAACGATGGGCTATAACCCATCATTTTTTCATTTTTTTTAAATCCTCAAAAATGATGAAAAACGGCGTGCTATAGTATGCCGTACAGTATGGGCTATTAGACGAGCGTCTAAAAATGGGATAAAAACGTCTAAAAATAGACGTCTAAAACACGTCTAAAAATAGACGTGTTTTAGACGTCTATTTTTAGAGGGTTTTTATCCCATTTTTGATTATGGGCTATAGCCCATACTGTACGGCATACTATAGCACGCCGTTTTTCATCATTTTTGAGGATTTGAAAAAAAAAAAAAAAACAACGATGGGTTATAGCCCATCGTTTTTAGATTTTTTTGATTTTTTTCAAATCCTCAAAAATGATGAAAAACGGCGTGCTATAGTATGCCGTACAGTATGGGCTATTAGACGAGCGTCTAAAAATGGGATAAAAACGTCAAAAAATACACGTCTAAAACACGTCTAAAAATAGACGTGTTTTAGACGTCTATTTTTAGACGTTTTTTATCCCATTTTTGACCATGGGCTATATCCCATACTGTACGGCATACTATAGCAAGCCGTTTTTCATCATTTTTTAGGATTTGAAAAAAATCTAAAAATTCAAAAAACGATGGGCTATAACCCATCGTTTTTTTTTTTCAAATCCTCAAAAATGATGAAAAACGGCGTGCTATAGTATGCCGTACAGTATGGGCTATTAGACGAGCGTCTAAAAATGGGATAAAAACGTCTAAAAATACACGTCTAAAAATAGACGTGTTTTAGACGTCTATTTTTAGACGTTTTTTATCCCATTTTTGACCATGGGCTATAGCCCATACTGTACGGCATACTATAGCAAGCCGTTTTTCATCATTTTTGAGGATTTGAAAAAAAACTAAAAAATCTAAAAACTATGGGCTATAACCCATCGTTTATTTTTAACATTTTTTTTCAAATCCTCAAAAATGATGAAAAACGGCGTGCTATAGTATGCCGTACAGTATGGACTATTAGACGAGCGTCTAAAAATGGGATAAAAACGTCTAAAACACGTCTAAAAATAGACGTCTAAAACACGTCTAAAAATAGACGTGTTTTAGACGTCTATTTTTAGACGGTTTTTCATCATTTTTTAGGATTTGAAAAAAATCTAAAACATCTAAAAACGATGGGCTATAACCCATCTTTGTTTTTTCATTTTTTTCAAAAACGTCAAAAAATAGACGTCTAAAACACGTCTATTTTTAGACGTGTTTTAGACGTCTATTTTTAGACGTTTTTTATCCCATTTTTGACCATGGGCTATAGCCCATACTGTACGGCATACTATAGCAAGCCGTTTTTCTACATTTTTGAGGATTTGAAAAAAATCTAAAAATGATGGGCTATAACCCATCGTTTTTTTTTTTCGTTTTTTTTTCAAATCCTCAAAAATGATGAAAAACGGCGTGCTATAGTATGCCGTACAGTATGGGCTATTAGACGAGCGTCTAAAAATGGGATAAAAACGTCTAAAAATACACGTCTAAAAATAGACGTGTTTTAGACGTCTATTTTTAGACGTTTTTTATCCCATTTTTGACCATGGGCTATAGCCCATACTGTACGGCATACTATAGCACGCCGTTTTTCATCATTTTTGAGGATTTGAAAAAAATCTAAAAAATCTAAAAACGATGGGTTATAGCCCATCCTTTTTTTCTTTTCTTTTTTTACGCCTTCCTACGGCGTCTACCTTGATCTCCGTCCTAAGAAAGAAAGACAGAAAAAGAAAGACGCACACAAACCCAACTATGCAGCTTCCACCTGAGGAACCGAGACGCGAAAAAATAACTGAGCGTCACTTGGAATGGTCACAAACTCTCCAACCATACCCACCCCATGTATCTTGGAGTTACACTGGACCGAACACTCTCCTTCAAAAAACACCTGGAGAACACTAAAGCCACGTTTAACACACACAATAACATCCTGTGATAACTAGTGAACTCCAAGTGGGGCGCAGACCCACAAACAATCCGTGCAACTGCCATGGCCCTGTCTTTCTCTACAGCAGAGTATGCCTGCTCAAGCTGGAGCCGATCACGTCACACCAAATTGGTCGACACAGCCCTAAATGACACCTGTCGCATCATCACGGGATGCGTCAAGACAACACCTGTCCCGTGCCTTTATGCGCTAGCCGGCACCTCCCCCCGCACATCAGACGACTGTGTATCGCTCAAGATGAATGGAGAACACAGGAGATAGACAGTGAAGTTGGGGATGAACGAAGGAAAGTCTGGAATGAAATGATAGAGAACACCTCACACACACAGGGCTCGACGCTTAGCATTTTTCCAAGTAGCACGTGTGCTCCTAAGTTGAAACATCTAGTAGCACACAAATTATTTTAGGAGCATGATGAAAAGTTATCAAATAATGTGTATTTGACGCTGCCAGATGAGGGCGGTATTGGGTAACCATGTTCCCCAACACAGCACTCATCTGGGATCTCTCAGGCAGTTGAGCTGACAAAAATCCGTTCCGTACCGGACCAATCAGCGTGAGCTAAGGGCGGGATATGTGCGAAACCGGACGTGAAGCTATATAGACACGTCAATATGATTGGTTGTGTTTGCACGCCCACACGGTGATAGACAGACGGTCCCATCCAATCATCTACCAAGTATCTTGAAAAAAAAGGAACAGCCCCGTCATCGAATTTGCTTCCGCGATCCCAGATCCCAATAAGCTGTGAAACAAATTTGTGTAGCAAGCTTCTTGGATCTGGCAGCGTCAGGTTAAGCCCCTCCTATATACAGCTTTAGTCCCCACACGTCTCAATATTTGCCATTTACAATGAACAGAGAAATTAGGTCAAATTTAACATCAAAACATTAAACGACATTGACATTGAAAGGACAATTTACGTCATATGTAAACGAGCAAATCAGCTAACCAATCACAGGCAACAGGCATTCTGATTGGCCAGTAAGAGATGTTCATGATGTATGATGATAAGAGTGCCCCTCACTTCACACAGGTGTGATTTTTCTTTAATAAAGTGATATGATGTAGGGGCGGGCAATATGGCAAAATATTATATCACAATATCTTTTCAGAAATGATCACAATATTGATATTCATCTGGATATCATATTTTTTTATCTAATCAATTTGTTTTTATACTGATTAGACTATTAGTTTGGTATGCAGATGGATAGATAGATATAGATAATCGATTTATTTTATGAATAGATGGACAGACTATCTGTTTTTAACTTGTTTTTATCATGAGTGTGACATTTAGTGCAGAGGCTACTCGATGGTGAATTAGTATTGTAACATTCTCCTTGGCTCTGACTGCTTCAGTTCAGACAGAACATCATTAGTAATGTAACATTCTCCTTGGCTCTGACTGCTTCAGTTCAGACAGAACATCAGTAATGTAACATTCTCCTTGGCTCTGACTGCTTCAGTTCAGACAGAACATCATTAGTAATGTAACATTCTCCTTGGCTCTGACTGCTTCAGTTCAGACAGAACATCAGTAATGTAACATTCTCCTTGGCTCTGACTGCTTCAGTTCAGACAGAACATCGGACATATAGGCTACACCTCGGCGTGGTGGAAGGAGGTGATCTTTGCCTTTTTTACGTTGCTCGTTTAGCACAGAGAGTCGCTGTAAGCCCTGGACCAGGGCTATTGCTCGTTATGCAGGCTAGTGAGGCCACTGACTACTAGCTCTGGTCCATAGCTCTAGTCTAATGCGTTGCATTTAGAGCTATGGACCTGAGCTGGCCACTGACTAATAATATATCCAGCCATGGTCGGTCATTCGTATTGCGCTGCTGCGCACACGCTTTTGTAAGCGAGGTGCTAAGCAATATGTTTTGGTATATATTATCAATCAATCCGTCCACTCCATGTGCGTGCGCACGTGCACTCTTTAAGTACGCGGCTGCACGCTGTTTCACCCACGTTTGGTTAAAAGTTATATCAAGTGATGTTTTAACATTACAAACTTTCTAAATAACTTTAGTATTCAACGTGTCGGGGTCCTAGCAACTCCTTCTGTCTTCTGTGCTACCCTGCTGCGTTCGCTCCGCTGCTCAGTGCTGACAGAGAAGAGAACTGAGCAGCAACACAGGGAGGGGCGTGACTATAGAGCACCGAAGTCTGACGTCACTTTCAGTAGAGGTCCCCAGGTTCATGTATTTGTTTAGTTGCATTGAAATCCCCAATTGAGGCGATTTTAGATCGCCTCATATAACAACTGTGTTTGAAAAATAAACATGTCACCCCGGCCGCTTCACTCATATGGATAATTACTTCCGCGAACCAGGGGAATGGAAGGGATGAGCGAGTTACGTCAGTTACTTCGGCGCTCTATAGAATGTGCACTTTCTGTAGACAGAGCCTTGTCTTTTAATATCACGGTTGAATGGTCAAATCCTGTAGTCGCCTGTGCTACAAATTGAAAATGTACAACTAGCACGGTGCTATTTTTAGTAGCATATGCGAGTACGTAGTCGCACTGTCGAGCCCTGCACACACATAGTTTCCTTCACTGTCGAGCCCTGCACACACATAGTTTCACTGTCGAGCCCTGCACACACATAGTTTCACTGTCGAGCCCTGCACACACATAGTTTCACTGTCGAGCCCTGCACACACATAGTTTCCTTTCCACTGTCGAGCCCTGCACACACATAGTTTCCTTTACACTGTCGAGCCCTGCACACACATAGTTTCCTTTACACTGTCGAGCCCTGCACACACATAGTTTCCTTTCCACTGTCGAGCCCTGCACACACATAGTTTCACTGTCGAGCCCTGCACACACATAGTTTCACTGTCGAGCCCTGCACACACATAGTTTCCTTTCACTGTCGAGCCCTGCACACACATAGTTTCCTTTCACTGTCGAGCCCTGCACACACATAGTTTCCTTTAACCCTAACCCACTGTCGAGCCCTGCACACACATAGTTTCCTTTAACCCTAACCCACTGTCGAGCCCTGCACACACATAGTTTCCTTTCCACTGTCGAGCCCTGCACACACATAGTTTCCTTTCCACTGTCGAGCCCTGCACACACATAGTTTCCTTTCCACTGTCGAGCCCTGCACACACATAGTTTCCTTTTTCCACTGTCGAGCCCTGCACACACATAGTTTCCTTTCCACTGTCGAGCCCTGCACACACATAGTTTCCTTTCCACTGTCGAGCCCTGCACACACATAGTTTCCTTTTTCCACTGTCGAGCCCTGCACACACATAGTTTCCTTTCCACTGTCGAGCCCTGCACACACATAGTTTCCTTTCCACTGTCGAGCCCTGCACACACAGTTTCCTTTCCACTGTCGAGCCCTGCACACACATAGTTTCCTTTCCACTGTCGAGCCCTGCACACACATAGTTTCCTTTCCACTGTCGAGCCCTGCACACACATAGTTTCCTTTCCACTGTCGAGCCCTGCACACACATAGTTTCCTTTCCACTGTCGAGCCCTGCACACACATAGTTTCCTTTCCACTGTCGAGCCCTGCACACACATAGTTTCCTTTCCACTGTCGAGCCCTGCACACACATAGTTTCCTTTCCACTGTCGAGCCCTGCACACACATAGTTTCCTTTCCACTGTCGAGCCCTGCACACACATAGTTTCCTTTCCACTGTCGAGCCCTGCACACACATAGTTTCCTTTCCACTGTCGAGCCCTGCACACACATAGTTTCCTTTCCACTGTCGAGCCCTGCACACACATAGTTTCCTTTCCACTGTCGAGCCCTGCACACACATAGTTTCCTTTCGTGGCTGTTTACATTCGAGGGTCGCCGGTCCTCTCTGATGGAACAGTTTAACGTCATGCCCAGGACGAAAAGATATAGAGAACACCAACATGACAAATAACAGCAGGAAGGCATGGGCCACAATCCACCGTCTTGGCAAAGACCACACCACCCATAATTCACAACGGTCACAGCGAACTCTGTTGCATCACAACTGGTGGCCAACAGTCGTGAACCAACACCGCCGCCGACCCACAGGAGAATACCATCGAGCAGTGGTATCAGACCAACCACAATCAGCCAGCCCTCAAAACCAAACCCTTCGACCTAGAAGAACTCGAAACTGCAATGGGAAAGTTGCAACCCGGAAAAGCAGCAGGGATTGATGACCTACTGGCAGAAATGATACAGCACCTGGGACCTAACGCAAAGACCTGGCTCGTGGGGATGCTGAACACATGCATGGCACAGAAAACCACCCCTTCTGCACCCTGTTGCACCTAGGTAGCACCTTGCTGGCAAGATGGCAGCCGTGTAAAAGTCCTGTACGTGCCCGTCGGCCACCATACGTACTCTCAGAGTTACAGACCTGTAAGGTTCCATTATTGGTTCTAGTTCTAGTGAACAGAAATAATAAATACATAGTTGGTAACCCAACTGTAGGGAGCGCAAACACAGTAAAGAAACTGGGGGCTATCTATGAAAAGGCAACACAATGAACAGGAAACAATGGAACCATGTAAATATACAACACCTTGAGCAGAGCACTGCAGGGAGTTGATCCCCAGAAGTACCACACGAGTGCCGTAGTTTTTGTTTTGTTGTACAGGTCCACGGTAAAGTCATTTCACAATTTACATTGTAGGCAATAATTAATAACGGTATATAAAGAAGAAAACCTTTTTTAATTATTGTCTCCACCAGGCCAAAGGCATGGGGAGAGAGTATGTTTTGCACTCCGTCCGTGTGTGAGTATTATGTCCTACAAATGGGTCAGTTTGTTAACAGCTAATCTCCGGCACAATTAATGCAAAGTGGTATATATTCTGTGAAATGTTTATTGTCATCCGTGTATCTACAAGCTCCAAGTGTTGCATGACAGCGCTTTGTGAGCTTGCAGATGATCAATCTTCGGTGCGCGGTGTGCGCCAGCCAGGTCCTCACAAGTGAAGTGTACATTTTCATTGGGTGTAAAATTCATGTTTTTTATATGCTTTTATTAAATGGAGTGAGCAACATCAGCATATGCAGTTCACGTGCACCGCATGGCTCTGCTTGACATTACATTTTCTATCGCCGGTTAGGGTAGGTTAGGGGACTTACGTGGTCGGTTAAGACTGATATGAGGTTATAGGGGACTTACGTGGCCGGTTAAGACTGATATGAGGTTATAGGGGACTTACGTGGCCGGTTAAGACTGATATGAGGTTATAGGGGACTTACGTGGCCGGTTAAGACTGATATGAGGTTATAGGGGACTTACGTGGCTGGTTAAGACTGATATGAGGTTATAGGGGACTTACGTGGCCTGTTAAGACTGATATGAGGTTAGGAATCAGAATTCCTGAGAAATATTCTCAGGAAGAATATTAGTCTTTAATTTCATTCTAGTTTCATAGTTGATCAAATACACAGATCGTACACGGAATGTTGACAGTGTTGCACGCACGCACACACACACACACACACACACACACACACACACACACACACACACACACACACACACACACACACACACACACACACACACACACACACACACACACACACACACACACACACACACACACACACACACACACATGTTTCACCTGCTGAAGAGCTGCTGATCTGAATCCCTCTCTGTTGTTTCCTCCATTCTGAGCCAACGTCAGGTTTCCACATTGTAGCGAACTGGAAACGCCTATAATAATAATAATAATCATTAATATACATTAATGACATTAATAAACCACACAGTATCACACATTTCCACATCGTAGCGAACTGGAAACGCCTATAATAATAATAATAAGCATTAATATATATTAATGACATTAATAAACCACACAGTATCACACATTTCCACATTGTAGCCAACTGGATGTGATTTTGTATTTGGATCTCTTTTAGCCGTCTTTCGGCTAAAAGAGTCCAGGAATAAATTGAAACATTACAGATTACATTATATTACATGACAGAATATTACATTACATTACAAATTACATTACAAGTATTACAGCTATACCCAAATACTTTTAGCGCAATGTTCAGCCCCAGAACAGCAACACAGGGTCCATATGGTTAACCCATTCTGACCTGAGATCAGATTCATTCGAGGTTTCCACATGGACACACACTGGCCTGATGAACCCATTCTGACCTGAGATCAGATTCATACGAGGTTTCCACATGGACACACACTGGTCTGATTAACCCATTCTGACCTGAGATCAGATTCATACGAGGTTTCCACATGGACACACACTGGTCTGATGAACCCATTCTGACCTGAGATCAGATTCTAAAAATGTCAGTCGCTCTTCGATTTTTCAAAAATAGCAGACCTACAAGCTCGTATCGCGCCACTCGGTGGCGCGATATGAGCTTGTAGATCTGCTATTTTTCAATAGCTAAAGCATAACATGATGCCAACACCAAAATGGGTGCCCGGTCAGAATGGGTTAATGAAGACATTATTAAAATATATCTTATACTAATTTAGCATAATGTCCAGTCAAACGATAGTTATATTGTAGCCCACACAATGTTTATTACTTGCGCAAGCAGAGCGCGCAAGTAATAGTTTGGCCCGGGGACTCGTATGCACCGTCCCAGCCAACCCGCCACTTTTGATGCGTTATATTTATGCACCGTCCCAGCAAATTGTGCCTGATTTGCTGGGACCAGATCACATGGTGTGTACATGTATGACTAGCTTTTTGTTTGTAGCCGTTTGTAGCGGTCGAAAGTACTTGCGCGCTCTGCTTGCGCACTAGTAGGCTATTCATGGCCTACTAGAAACTATGGTTTCCCCGCATTCACAAACACAATAAACTGACCATGACTCGTCTACATTGCAACAATAACAATAAACTGACCATGACTCGAGCGATACTTTACGAGGCTGTTGTACTTTATACCTCGTACTTTAAATGCTTAGTATGAGGTATAAAGTACAGCAGCCTAATTGTGTTCATACAACAGAAATATTGGGTATTGGGACAATGAACACAATGTTTTGGGCCGATCAAATAATTTATAAGAAGAAAAACAAAACAAATAGTCTTTGTCTCCTGCCTTTATTTTCTTCTTTCTTAATGATTTGATCGGCCCCAAAACATTGTGTTCATTGTCATGATTTGTCACGATCCGAGTTGGCTTTGTCCGCGGCGTAACCGTCTTTAAATAAATACTTTAAGAAAAGCCTATGGGCAAAATGCATTGGGACTCATTTCCTGGACCACTCGTCGTTCTGAAAGGGGGAGGGACTGCGACGCTCTATAGCAACGAAGGAACGACCCTGCGAAAGACCCCGGCCGTACCTTGCTCCTCCAAGGGAGCTGGATCTCTGGTGGCGCGGTTGATTGGCTGCTTGCCTTAATTGGTTGGTTGGTCGGTTGATTGGCTGCTTGCCTTAATTGGTTGGTTGGTCGGTTGATTGGCTGCTTGCCTTAATTGGTTGGTTGGTCGGTTGATTGGCTGCTTGCCTTAATTGGTTGGTTGGTCGGTTGGTTGGCTGCTTGCCTTAATTGGTTGGTTGGTCGGTTGGTTGGCTGCTTGCCTTAATTGGTTGGTTGGTCGGTTGATTGGCTGCTTGCCTTAATTGGTTGGTTGGTCGGTTGATTGGCTGCTTGCCTTAATTGGTTGGTTGGTCGGTTGATTGGCTGCTTGCCTTAATTGGTTGGTTGGTCGGTTGATTGGCTGCTTGCCTTAATTGGTTGGTTGGTCGGTTGATTGGCTGCTTGCCTTAATTGGTTGGTTGGTCGGTTGGTTGGCTGCTTGCCTTAATTGGTTGGTTGGTCGGTTGATTGGCTGCTTGCCTTAATTGGTTGGTTGGTCGGTTGATTGGCTGCTTCCCTTAATTGGTTGGTTGGTCGGTTGATTGGCTGCTTGCCTTAATTGGTTGGTTGGTCGGTTGATTGGCTGCTTCCCTTAATTGGTTGGTTGGTCGGTTGGTTGGCTGCTTGCCTTAATTGGTTGGTTGGTCGGTTGATTGGCTGCTTGCCTTAATTGGTTGGTTGGTCGGTTGGTTGGCTGCTTGCCTTAATTGGTTGGTTGGTCGGTTGGTTGGCTGCTTGCCTTAATTGGTTGGTTGGTCGGTTGATTGGCTGCTTGCCTTAATTGGTTGGTTGGTCGGTTGATTGGCTGCTTGCCTTAATTGGTTGGTTGGTCGGTTGGTTGGCTGCTTGCCTTAATTGGTTGGTTGGTCGGTTGGTTGGCTGCTTGCCTTAATTGGTTGGTTGGTCGGTTGGTTGGCTGCTTGCCTTAATTGGTTGGTTGGTCGGTTGATTGGCTGCTTGCCTTAATTGGTTGGTTGGTCGGTTGATTGGCTGCTTGCCTTAATTGGTTGGTTGGTCGGTTGATTGGCTGCTTGCCTTAATTGGTTGGTTGGTCGGTTGTTGGCTGCTTGCCTTAATTGGTTGGTTGGTCGGTTGGTTGGCTGCTTGCCTTAATTGGTTTGTTGGTCGGTTGGTTGGCTGCTTGCCTTAATTGGTTGGTTGGTCGGTTGGTTGGCTGCTTGCCTTAATTGGTTGGTTGGTCGGTTGTTGGCTGCTTGCCTTAATTGGTTGGTTGGTCGGTTGATTGGCTGCTTGCCTTAATTGGTTGGTTGGTCGGTTGGTTGGCTGCTTGCCTTAATTGGTTGGTTGGTCGGTTGATTGGCTGCTTGCCTTAATTGGTTGGTTGGTCGGTTGGCTGCTTGCCTTAATTGGTTGGTTGGTCGGTTGATTGGCTGCTTGCCTTAATTGGTTGGTTGGTCGGTTGATTGGCTGCTTGCCTTAATTGGTTGGTTGGTCGGTTGGTTGGCTGCTTGCCTTAATTGGTTGGTTGGTCGGTTGATTGGCTGCTTGCCTTAATTGGTTGGTTGGACGGTTGATTGGCTGCTTGCCTTAATTGGTTGGTTGGTCGGTTGATTGGCTGCTTGCCTTAATTGGTTGGTTGGTCGGTTGATTGGCTGCTTGCCTTAATTGTCTACTGGAGTTCGACTCCAGCTCAGGGTGCTAAACGTTACAATATATATAGTTAGCACATTTAAAAAAACAACAGATCTACAAGCCCTGCTCACAGTGACACCATGTGAGCTTCATTTAGATCAGCAGATGTATAGATAGAGGTGCCCTTCACACTTCCCCATTCCCCCCCAGTATTTCTTACAGGTGTTGCTCATATAGGGCAGATTTCACCCAAACACCCAAAAGCACGCCTATCCACTCTTTTCCTGGGCTGTGTGTCTGTGCTCCAGTTCCTGTCGATTTGATCCAATGAAAGCCAATGAAAACTGGTCAGATGACCGACGATATCCAATGAAATCAACAGGAACCCGAGCACACACAGCCCAGGGGAAAGTGTGGATAGGCCTATTATGCATACGCCTAATACCATGCAATGACCCACAATCGCCACTAGAGGTCACCAGAGACCACCACATGATATCTCCCATAGTCAGAGCTCCATCATTGGAATGTTGTTTATGGAAAGAGTGTGCAAAACCATACCTAGAGATCGTTATTATCGCCATGAAACTTCCCCAATTGAATACTTACATTGATTTATTGTATTGCAAATTTAAAAAAAAAGTATATATATGCAATTGAGGCATCTGTAGGAAAATATGCAACAAATTTAAAATATGAAAAAACTGTGGGAGGGTTATCATTTATTTATTAATTTACTTACCCTATATTGATCCTATAAACAATTTAATAGGTGTGGTTTCTGCCCACTCAATTCATAATTAACGTTCCAATTTTAGACTAAGAACCAAAAATAACTGAAGCGGTTCCCATTGGGAACCAATCAGTCACATCTATTCCTGTCCTGACGTCACAGAGTGGAGCGTGTCACATCTATTCCTGTCCTGACGTCACAGAGCGGAGCGTGTCACATCTATTCCTGTCCTGACATCACAGAGTGGAGCGTGTCACATCTATTCCTGTCCTGACGTCACAGAGTGGAGCGTGTCACATCTATTCCTGTCCTGACGTCACAGAGCGGAGCGTGTCACATCTATTCCTGTCCTGACATCACAGAGCGGAGCGTGTCACATCTATTCCTGTCCTGACATCACAGAGCGGAGCGTGTCACATCTATTCCTGTCCTGACGTCACAGAGTGGAGCGTGTCACATCTATTCCTGTCCTGACGTCACAGAGTGGAGCGTGTCACATCTATTCCTGTCCTGACATCACAGAGCGGAGCGTGTCACATCTATTCCTGTCCTGACATCACAGAGCGGAGCGTGTCACATCTATTCCTGTCCTGACGTCACAGAGTGGAGCGTGTCACATCTATTCCTGTCCTGACATCACAGAGTGGAGCGCGTCACATCTATTCCTGTCCTGACGTCACAGAGCGGAGCGTGTCACATCTATTCCTGTCCTGACGTCACAGAGCGGAGCGTGTCACATCTATTCCTGTCCTGACGTCACAGAGCGGAGCGTGTCACATCTATTCCTGTCCTGACATCACAGAGTGGAGCGTGTCACATCTATTCCTGTCCTGACGTCACAGAGCGGAGCGTGTCACATCTATTCCTGTCCTGACATCACAGAGTGGAGCGTGTCACATCTATTACTGTCCTGACGTCACAGAGCGGAGCGTGTCACATCTATTCCTGTCCTGACATCACAGAGTGGAGCGTGTCACATCTATTCCTGTCCTGACATCACAGAGTGGAGCGTGTCACATCTATTCCTGTCCTGACGTCACAGAGTGGAGCGCGTCACATCTATTCCTGTCCTGACATCACAGAGTGGAGCGTGTCACATCTATTCCTGTCCTGACATCACAGAGTGGAGCGTGTCACATCTATTCCTGTCCTGACGTCACAGAGTGGAGCGCGTCACATCTATTCCTGTCCTGACGTCACAGAGTGGAGCGTGTCACATCTATTCCTGTCCTGACATCACAGAGCGGAGCGTGTCACATCTATTACTGTCCTGACGTCACAGAGTGGAGCGTGTCACATCTATTCCTGTCCTGACGTCACAGAGCGGAGCGTGTCACATCTATTCCTGTCCTGACGTCACAGAGTGGAGCGTGTCACATCTATTCCTGTCCTGACATCACAGAGTGGAGCGCGTCACATCTATTCCTGTCCTGACGTCACAGAGCGAGCGGAAACGGATGTAGTTCCGCGTCGCTATATGAGCGACAGATCACGGCGGATGTGTGCGTAAATTGTGCATTTATACAGCCACGTTATACATTCACCCATTCACACACAAACACACACACACACACACACACACACACACACACACACACACAAATTCACACAACTTTACATAGATTGTGCATTACATTCACCCATTCACAGACACATTCACACACCTTTACATAGATTGTGCATTACATTCACCCATTCACACACACACATTCACACACCTTTACATAGACTGTGCATTACATTCACCCATTCACACACACTTTCACACACCTTTACATAGACTGTGCATTACATTCACTCATTCACACACACATCCACACACCTTTACATAGACTGTGCATTACATTCACTCATTCACACACACATTCACACACCTTTACATAGATTGTGCATTACATTCACCCATTCACACACACATTCACACACCTTTACATAGATTGTGCATTACATTCACCCATTCACACACCTTTACATAGACTGTGCATTACATTCACCCATTCACACACACATTCACACACCTTTACATAGACTGTGCATTACATTCACTCATTCACACACACATTCACACAACCTTTACATAGATTGTGCATTACATTCACCCATTCACACACACACACACACACACACACACACACCTTTACATAGACTGTGCATTACATTCACCCATTCACACACACACATTCACACACCTTTACATAGACTGTGCATTACATTCACTCATTCACACACACATCCACACACCTTTACATAGACTGTGCATTACATTCACTCATTCACACACACATTCACACACCTTTACAT
>NC_139719.1:46534002-46539002 GCF_964188405.1 Protomyctophum parallelum
CGAGTGGCGCGATACGAGCTTGTAGGTCTGCTATTTTTGGAAAAATCGAAGAACTGACACTGACATTTTTTTTAGAATCTGATCTCAGGTCAGAATGGGTTGATCAGACCCAGTGTGTGTCCATGTGGAAACCTCGTATGAATCTGATCTCAGGTCAGAATGGGTTAATGAGACATTACGCCACGGGCCATTTGTCTCATGAATGCAAAGAGCGTCCGAACGCCAACCCGCCCGCGCGCCAGTAGACATGGTTCTCCCAGAGGTCAGAGGTCAGAGGGCCAGTAGACATGGTTCTCCCAGAGGTCAGAGGTCATAGGTAGACATGGTTCTCCCAGAGGTCAGAGGTCAGAGGTAGACATGGTTCTCCCAGAGGTCAGAGGTCAGAGGTAGACATGTTTCTCCCAGAGGTCAGAGGTCATAGGTAGACATGGTTCTCCCAGAGGTCAGAGGTCAGAGGTAGACATGGTTCTCCCAGAGGTCAGAGGTCAGAGGTAGACATGTTTCTCCCAGAGGTCAGAGGTAGACATGGTTCTCCCAGAGGTCAGAGGTCAGAGGTAGACATGGTTCTCCCAGAGGTCAGAGGTCAGAGGTAGACATGGTTCTCCCAGAGGTCAGAGGTCAGAGGTCAGAGGTAGACATGGTTCTCCCAGAGGTCAGAGGTCATAGGTAGACATGGTTCTCCCAGAGGTCAGAGGTCAGAGGTCAGAGGTAGACATGGTTCTCCCAGAGGTCAGAGGTAGACATGGTTCTCCCAGAGGTCAGAGGTCAGAGGTCAGAGGTAGACATGGTTCTCCCAGAGGTCAGAGGTAGACATGGTTCTCCCAGAGGTCAGAGGTCAGAGGGCCAGTAGACATGGTTCTCCCAGAGGTCAGAGGTCAGAGGTAGACATGGTTCTCCCAGAGGTCAGAGGTCAGAGGTAGACATGATTCTCCCAGAGGTCAGAGGTCAGAGGTAGACATGGTTCTCCCAGAGGTCAGAGGTCAGAGGTAGACATGGTTCTCCCAGAGGTCAGAGGTAGACATGGTTCTCCCAGAGGTCAGAGGTAGACATGGTTCTCCCAGAGGTCAGAGGTAGACATGGTTCTCCCAGAGGTCAGAGGTCAGAGGTAGACATGGTTCTCCCAGAGGTCAGAGGTAGACATGGTTCTCCCAGAGGTCAGAGGTCATAGGTAGACATGGTTCTCCCAGAGGTCAGAGGTCAGAGGTAGACATGGTTCTCCCAGAGGTCAGAGGTCATAGGTAGACATGGTTCTCCCAGAGGTCAGAGGTCAGAGGTAGACATGGTTCTCCCAGAGGTCAGAGGTAGACATGGTTCTCCCAGAGGTCAGAGGTCAGAGGTAGACATGGTTCTCCCAGAGGTCAGAGGTCAGAGGGCCAGTAGACATGGTTCTCCCAGAGGTCAGAGGTCAGAGGGCCAGTAGACATGGTTCTCCCAGAGGTCAGAGGGCCAGTAGACATGGTTCTCCCAGAGGTCAGAGGTCAGAGGTCAGAGGTAGACATGGTTCTCCCAGAGGTCAGAGGTCAGAGGTAGACATGGTTCTCCCAGAGGTCAGAGGTAGACATGGTTCTCCCAGAGGTCAGAGGTCAGAGGTAGACATGGTTCTCCCAGAGGTCAGAGGTCATAGGTAGACATGGTTCTCCCAGAGGTCAGAGGTCATAGGTAGACATGGTTCTCCCAGAGGTCAGAGGTAGACATGGTTCTCCCAGAGGTCAGAGGTCAGAGGTAGACATGGTTCTCCCAGAGGTCAGAGGTCAGAGGTAGACATGGTTCTCCCAGAGGTCAGAGGTCAGAGGTAGACATGGTTCTCCCAGAGGTCAGAGGTCATAGGTAGACATGTTTCTCCCAGAGGTCAGAGGTCAGAGGTAGACATGGTTCTCCCAGAGGTCAGAGGTCATAGGTAGACATGGTTCTCCCAGAGGTCAGAGGTCATAGGTAGACATGGTTCTCCCAGAGGTCAGAGGTCATAGGTAGACATGGTTCTCCCAGAGGTCAGAGGTCAGAGGTAGACATGGTTCTCCCAGAGGTCAGAGGTCAGAGGTAGACATGGTTCTCCCAGAGGTCAGAGGTCAGAGGTAGACATGGTTCTCCCAGAGGTCAGAGGTCATAGGTAGACATGGTTCTCCCAGAGGTCAGAGGTAGACATGGTTCTCCCAGAGGTCGCTCCACATTTTATCAGCTGCTTTAAAGAGATGATTATGACTGAGAGACCCCTCCCCTCCTCTCCCTTCCCCTCTCCAGAGAGAGAGAGAGAGAGAGAGAGAGAGAGAATAAGGAGCCGGCTGAGGTGGTTCGGGTCATCTGGTCAGGATGCCTCTCGGGCGTCATCCCTATAGGGAGGTCCTCGAGGAGACGCCGGGGCAGACGAGGACCAGATGAAAGGATCACATCGCCACACCTTGGGTTCCCCCCAGGAGGAAGGCGCTAATGTTTCTCTGGAGCTCTTCGTTGGAGCTGTGTCCCCCGCGACCCGACTACGGATAAGCGGTTGAAGATGGACGGCTGGATGTTAGACGAACGGGGCGGACTCAAGAAAGAAGAAAACATCATCACAGCACCCAGATGTTCACCCAGATGTTCCATCATCACAGCACCCAGATGTTCACCCAGATGTTCCATAATCACAGCACCCAGATGTTCCATAATCACAGCACCCAGATGTTCCATCATCACAGCACCCAGATGTTCCATCATCACAGCACCCAGATGTTCCATAATCACAGCACCCAGATGTTCCATAATCACAGCACCCAGATGTTCCATAATCACAGCATCCAGATGTTCCATCATCACAGCACCCAGATGTTCCATAATCACAGCACCCAGATGTTCCATCATCACAGCACCCAGATGTTCCATAATCACAGCACCCAGATGTTCCGGCCGTGTGGGGCAATAAAAATCTAAACTCCTAAAACATGTTGATGAAATTGTGCAGGTCAAAATAAAAATGTTTAAACATCTGCTCCTAAAACTGTGTTCATCATTCATTAGTTTATTATCATTATTAGTTCTCCTTCATGGCTGCCATGATGCTGTGTGTTGTCGTTGGTTGTCATGGCCGCCATGATGTCATTGGTTGTCATGGCTGCCATGATGCTGTGTGTTGTCCAGTGTTGTTTTCGTCGACTAAAACTAACACGAAAAATGTTCGTCGACTACCTTTTTCCACTGAAAAAAAACAACTAAAACTAAATAGAAACTAAATGAAAACTAAGCTACGGTGACTAAAACTATGACTAAATATACTGACAATTTCGTCGACAAATAAAAACTAGACTAAAATGTTAGGAAGGGACTAGTGGACAACAGATCCAATATAAGTCATTTTACTCTTCGTTGCATGCTGAAAATAGCCCATCTAGCAAGTGTAAAATAAGTCATTATGACGGCAACAAGGCCCGCCAAAATACATTTTAGTCGACTAAATCACCTGTAGATTTAGTCGACTAACATCTCATGACATTTAGTCGACTAAAACTAGACTAAACACTAAGACATTCCAGGTGACTAAAATGTGACTAAATGTGACTAAAACTAAACGAAAACTATTCAAAAGACTTATGACTAAAACTGAAATCCTAATTTGCTGCCAACAACAACACTGGTGTTGTTGTTGTTGGTTGTCATGGCCGCCAGTTCCCACCTGACATTGTGCGGGAGTCCAGCCCATAGCTCCAGACCGTACTGCGTGACGGCCAGCTTGCATAAGGTCTTCAGACTGGGACTCAGGTCCAGGATGCGGAGCACGTCGCCGTCGAAGAAGACAACGCGGTCCCCCATGGTGCAGCAGCGCGCCCCAGACATCCGACATGGCCACCTCAACTTGGTCTGAACGCTCTTCCAGGAGAAGGTCTCCGGGTCGGCCTTCCAGCGATGATTCAGCCGATAGCCGACGGCACTAAACGCGTACAGCTCTCCGGCGTAGGCAAAGGCCGAGTGAGCGTTCCGCACATAGGGCTTGGTCAGCCAGAGGTCGGTCTCTGCGTCGAGCTCACTGAGCCCGTTGTCTCCAAATACAAACATCCTCGTCCCGATGACGGCGACGGAGACGGGGCAACTTAAAATATATTGCAGATCGCCACCGGTTTTAATCAGAGACCACGCCATCGTGGTCGTGTCCAACTTGTACACGACGCAAGTGTTGTAATAGATGATGTGACGCGTTTCTCTGGGTTTCCGTCCGTGGACATACGCGGCCTTCCCCACGGCAAAGGCGAAGAACTCCTCCTCCACCTCGGGAACGGCGCCCGAGATCCTGGGCTTGAACCATCCGTGCGTGTCGGCGTCTAACGCACAGCGCACGTCGCAGCGCGAGTCCAGCATGTAGACCACGTGGTCCACTGCCACGGCTTTGCTCCACGAGGACCTGCGGTAGTCCTGGGGGTGAAGTCCGGCCCTGCCGCTCGTCACCGCGGTCAACGTCCTCCAGCTCAAAGACACCGTGTTTAAGACGTGGACGTTGATGTGGTTCCTCTCGTTGTACCCTCCGAAGGTGTACACGCTGTGCTCCCCCACCGCCACGGCCAGGCTGTGGCCGCGGTACGCGTGTCCGGGGTCTACCTCCAGGTGCGCGGCCCAGCGGAACATGGTGGCTCGCGACACCGACGGCACTGAAATGGATTGGACGACTGTCGCTTTGGAATGGCGTTTTGTTGCAACCCGTTGCCGTTTATGTTTGTACAGTGGGTGCACAAACGTCAGGCAAAGGTCGGCCAATCCGCGAAGCCAACGGTTGGCCAATTAGGGACGCCGATGCCTGTTGATCTCTGGTGTAATTAAATAATCAGCCTTTTTCTCTCAAGTCCAGTCATCAGTGTTTCTTATTGTGCAAATATTGCGTGTAGATGTTTGGCTAGGCTAGCGCTAGGCTAGCGCTAGCCCCTCCTAGCGCAGTTAGAGCTTCACATCGAAGACAAAAGTGAGGACAGAAAAAAGTGAGGACGGAAAAAAGTGAGGACGCAAATTGTGATTGGCTGGAATGAGTTGACGTATGATAAGAG
>NC_139719.1:46544002-46549488 GCF_964188405.1 Protomyctophum parallelum
TGTCTGTCTGTCTGTCTGTCTGTCTGTCTGTCTGTCTGCCTGTCTGTCTGTCTGTGATTGAGAAACAGCAGCCTATCGGATCATGTCACTGATCGTTATCCAATTGAGTGTGCTTTTATCTACCAGCCTGTCACTCAGGGGGTGTGTGTGTGTGTGTGTGTGTGTGTGTGTGTGTGTGCGCGTGCCATGCTTGCGTTTATGCGTGTGCACACGTGTCTGTGCGTGGAAGTGTACGTGTGTGCCTGTGTGTGTGTGTTGGCGTGCCCACTCGTTGGTGTATGGAGTGCAGCTGTGTCAGGCAGTGTGTTTGCACACATTGCGAGGCCTGGCACTAGATCCAATGGCAGCCACGCTGGCGTGTGTAAGCGCGCGCGCACGCTCCGCCTCCTGAGGGAGGCGGAGCTATCTGCCACAAGGACACTTGTCTCTGTTCTCGCACTCCCTCTCTCGCACGGCGCACACACACACACACACACACACACACACACACACACACACACACACACACACACACACACACACACACACACACACACACACACACACACACACACACACACACACACACACACACAGTGGGGGCTGGAGTGGATAGTGTTTATAGGGGTAAGTCTATGGGAGTGGATAGTGTTTTATATGGTAAGTCTATGGGGCTGGAGTGGATAGTGTTTATAGGGGTAAGTCTATGGGGAGTGGACAGTGTTTATAGGGGTAAGTCTATGGGGAGTGGATAGTGTTTATAGGGGTAAGTCTATGGGGAGTGGATAGTGTTTATAGGGGTAAGTCTATGGGGAGTGGATAGTGTTTATAGGGGTAAGTCTATGGGGAGTGGATAGTGTTTATAGGGGTAAGTCTATGGGGTTGGAGTGGATAGTGTTTATAGGGGTAAGTCTATGGGGAGTGGATAGTGTTTATAGGGGTAAGTCTATGGGGAGTGGATAGTTGTTTATAGGGGTAAGTCTATGGGGAGTGGATAGTGTTATAGGGGTAAGTCTATGGGAGTGGATAGTTTTTTATAGGGGTAAGTCTATGGGGCTGGAGTGGATAGTGTTTATAGGGGTAAGTCTATGGGAGTGGATAGTGTTTATAGGGGTAAGTCTATGGGGAGTGGATAGTGTTTATAGGGGTAAGTCTATGGGGAGTGGATAGTGTTTATAGGGGTAAGTCTATGGGGAGTGGATAGTGTTTATAGGGGTAAGTCTATGGGGCTGGAGTAGATAGTGTTTAGATATAGATATGAGAACCAGTGCTTTTAGACCAATGACATCAACAGGTCATCGGCCTCCCTGATTGGCCGGCACAACACACCGGCTTCACGGATTGGCTGGGGCTTCGCGTGACGTTTGTACCACTGTAGCGATATAAGAGGTAGTGTGTGGTCAACAGAACTGCATTGTGGGACAGAGAGAGACAGAACTGCATTGTGGGAGAGAGAGAGACAGAACTGCATTGTGGGAGAGAGAGAGACAGAACTGCATTGTGGGAGAGAGAGAGACAGAACTGCATTGTGGGACAGAGAGAGAGACAGAACTGCATTCTGGGACAGAGACGGAGAGACAGACTGAATTGTAGGGACAGAGAGACCAGAACTGCATTGTGGGACAGAGAGAGACAGAACTGCATTGTGGGACAGAGAGAGACAGAACTGCATTGTGGGACAGAGAGAGACAGAACTGCATTGTGGGACAGAGAGAGACAGAACTGCATTGTGGGACAGATGAGAGACAGAACTGCATTGTGGGACAGAGAGAGACAGAACTGCATTGTGGGACAGAGAGAGACAGAACTGCATTGTGGGACAGAGAGAGACAGAACTGCATTGTGGGACAGAGAGAGACAGAACTGCATGTGGGAGACAGAACTGCATTGTGGGCAGAGAATCAAGGACAATTGTGACGTTAGAATGATCCGCTGGACCGTCCATCTGAAAGGAGGAGCACAGAGATGTCTCCATGCAGCTGTGGTGCTGCAGGACAAGATGTACTGCTTTGGAGAGGAGGCAGGTGATCACATTGATGTTCACGTCTTCAACACAGTGTCTTTATGCTTGGAGGAAGCTGACCCCCAGTGAACTCTGGAAGAGGAGGAGGACGACGCCCCCCTAGAGGTTCCATCCAGGCGCTTCGGCCACACAGCTGTTCTCGTTGAAGATACAGTCTACATCTGGGGAGGATACTGGATAGGGAAGTACTACAATGTGCTTCATGCATTGATGTGATTCCCACAGATGGTCCCAAACCCAGGGTTTCTGGCACTGTTCCAGAGGGGAGGGAGTACCACTCAGCCTGTGTGTTGGAGAAGGTCATGTTTATCTATGGAGGAAACACCAAGCTGACTAGATCCACTAATGACATGTACAAGTTGGACACAGCACAATGGTCTGGTCTTTAATCAACAGCAGAGGAACTCCACCTCATGCTTCATGGGATCACTCTGCTACCATCATCGGGACAAAGATGTTTGTATGTGGGGGAACGTGGGACTGCAATTTCAAACATCAGATTGTTTGACACAGAGGACCGACCTCTGGCTGAGCATTCCTTCAGCACAGCCACTTCCAGAAGGATGTTGGGGTCATTCAGCATTTACCTACAATGGAGAGCTGTACATATTTGGTGGCTGGAACCGTAAGCAGACCTTCAATGATCTGTGGAAATTCAGCCAGAGACCTTCTCCTGGAAGAAGGTTGAGCTCAAGGGGAAAGCACCAGGTCCAATGTATGGTATGAGATGTTGCATGGTGGGGAGATCGTATCATCCTCCATGGAGGATACATGGGAGACCAAAATACTTCTGATGAGATGTATATCTTAGACTTCAGTCCTTCCTTAAGACGCTGTGCAAGCTAGCAGTTACCGAGAATAGTCTGGACCAATCAGAACTCCCACACAACATCAGGTGGGAACTGGTAGCCATGACAACAACAACAATAACTACAAAATAAAGCTGTATGGTAACAAAGAAATAATAATAAAGCGTTCCCACGATATAGAAAATTATAAAAAATAAAATAAAACATGTACGACAAATTAATAAGACAGCATGTCATAAGGAGAAACAAAAAACAATAATGAAGTAAAGACCTCAAAAGGATTTCAATGGATTTCACACTGAACTTTTTTCAGTGGTCTGGTGTTTTCTCAATAATCAGGCTCAGGAAAGTGCTGTGATTGGCCCGTGGACTTTGATGTCATAGTCCATTGATCCCGCCCCTCTCCTTCTCCCCCTGGGGGGGGGGGGGGTGGGGGGGGGAGGGGGGGGGGCGCGGAGACAGAGGCCATGATTGACAGGAAATCCCTCAACAACGAACTTCCGCAAAAACCTGTGCATGGATCACTGGAGTGGATTTTTTCTAAACCTGTGATGAAGCCTTTTAGGGTAGGTACCCTCACAAAAAAAACTGTTTTTTCTTTGTCGACAAAATAAAAACTAGACTGTTTATAGGGAGGGACTAGTGGTCATGAAGTGTTCCTACTCTCACCTATGGTCATGAGGTTCCTACCTCACCTATGGTCATGAAGTGTTCCTACTCTCACCTATGGTCATGAAGTGTTCCTACTCTCCACCTATGGTCATAGAAGGTGTTCCTACTCTCACCTATGGTCATGAAGTGTTCCTACTCTCACCTTTTAGTCATGAAGTGTTCCTACTCTCACCTATGGTCATGAAGTGTTTCAACTCTCACCTATGGTCATGAATAGTGTTTCAACTCTCACCTATGGTCCATGAAGTGTTTCAACTCTCACCTATGGTCATGAAGTGTTTCCTACTCTCACCTCTGGTCATGAAGTGTTCCTACTCTCAACTCTGTCATGAAGTGGTTCCTACTCTCCACCTTATGGTCATGAAGTGTTCCTACTCTCACCTATGGTCATGAAGTGTTCCTACTCTCACCTCTGGTCATGAAGTGTTCCTACTCTCACCTCTGGTCATGAAGTGTTCCTACTCTCACCTATGGTCATGAAGTGTTCCTACTCTATATATGGTCATGAAGTGTTCCTACTCTCAACTATGGGTCATGAAGTGTTCCTACTCTCACCTATGGTCATGAATTGTTCCTACTCTCACCAATACAAGCAAATATAAGCGGCACGAAATGAGTTTCTCCGACGGTGGCTGGCACCTCCCTTAGAGATGGGTGAGAAGTTCAATCACACGATAGAGACTCGGAGTGAACCGCTGCTCCTTAGCCTGAAGGAAGCCTGCTGAGGTGGTTCGGCATCTGGTTAGGATGCCTCTCGGGCGTCTCCCTAGGGAGTCCTCGAGGGCACTCCCACTGGGAGGAGACCCCGGGGCAGACCAAGGACCACGTCCACTGGGAGGAGACCCTTGGCAGACCAAGGATACGTCCACTGGGAGGAACCCCGGGGCAGACCCAAGGACCACGTCCACTGGGAGGAGACCCGGGGCCAGGAAGGCCCACGTCCCAATGGGAGGAGACCCCGGGGCAGACAAGGACACGTCCACTGGGAGGAGACCCCGGGGCAGACCAAGGACCACGTTCACCTGGGAGGACCACGGGGCAGGGACAAGGACACGTCCCTACTGGGAGGAGACCCAAGGGCAGACCACAGGACCTGGGAGGAGACCCCGGGGCAGACCAAGGACCACGTCCCACTGGAGGGAGACCCCCGGGGCAAGACCAAGGATCACGTCCCACTGGGAGGAGACCCCGGGGCAGACCAAGGATCACGTCCCACTGGGAGGAGACCACCGGGGCAGACCAAGGATCACGTCCCACTGGGAGGAGACCCCGGGCAGACCAAGGATCACGTCCCACTGGGAGGGAGACCCCCGGGGCAGACAAGGATCACGTCCCACTGGGAGGGACCCCGGGGCAGACCAAGGATCCAGTCCCACTGGGAGGAGACCCCGGGGCAGACCAAGGACCCGACACGTCCCACTGGGAGGAGACCCCGGGGCAGACCAAGGATCACGTCCCACTGGGAGGAGACCCCCGGGGCAGACCAAGGATCACGTCCCACTGGGAGGAGACCCCGGGGCAGACCAAGGAACCACGTCCCACTGGGAGGAGACCCCCGGGGCAGACCAAGGATCACATCCCACTGGGAGGAGACCCCGGGGCAGACCAAGACCACTTCCCACTGGGAGGAGACCCCCGGGGCAGACCAAGGATCACATCCCACTGGGAGAGACCCCGAAGGCAGACCAAGGACCACGTCCCCCACTGGGAGGAGACCCCGGGGCAGACCAAGGACCACTCCCACTGGGAGGAGACCCCGGGGCAGACCAAGGACCACGTCCACTGGGAGGAGGACCCCGGGGCAGACCAAGGACCCGTCCCACTGTGAGGAGACCCCAGGGCAGACCACGGACCACGTCCCACTGGGAGTAGACCCCGGGCAGACCAAGGACCACGTCCCCACTGGGAGGAGACCCCGAGGCAGACCAAGCCCACGTCCCACAGGAGGAGACCCCGAGGCAGACCAAGGCGTCGTTGGAGGAAACACATCGACACACTGGATT
>NC_139719.1:46549688-46584688 GCF_964188405.1 Protomyctophum parallelum
AAACACCAAGCTGACTAGATCCACTAATGACATGTACAAGTTGGACACCAGCACAATGGTCTGGTCTTTAATCAACAGCAGAGGAACTCCACCTCATGCTTCATGGGATCACTCTGCTACCATCATCGGGACAAAGATGTTTGTATGTGGGGGAACGTGGGACTGCAATTTCAACATCAGATTGTTTGACACAGAGACCGACCTCTGGCTGAGCATTCCTTCAGCACAGCCACTTCCAGAAGGATGTTGGGGTCATTCAGCATTTACCTACAATGGAGAGCTGTACATATTTGGTGGCTGGAACCGTAAGCAGACCTTCAATGATCTGTGGAAATTCAGCCCAGAGACCTTCTCCTGGAAGAAGGTTGAGCTCAAGGGGAAAGCACCAGGTCCAATGTATGGTATGAGATGTTGCATGGTGGGAGATCGTATCATCCTCCATGGAGGATACATGGGAGACCAAAATACTTCTGATGAGATGTATATCTTAGACTTCAGTCCTTCCCTTAAGACGCTGTGCAAGCTAGCAGTTACCGAGAATAGTCTGGACCAATCAGAACTCCCACACAACATCAGGTGGGAACTGGTAGCCATGACAACAACAACAATAACTACAAAATAAAAGCTGTATGGTAACAAAGAAATAATAATAAAGCGTTCCCACGATATAGAAAATTATAAAAATAAAATAAAACATGTACGACAAATTAATAAGACAGCATGTCATAAGGAGAAACAAAAACAATAATGAAGTAAAGACCTCAAAAGGATTTCAATGGATTTTCACACTGAACTTTTTTCAGTGGTCTGGTGTTTTCTCAATAATCAGGCTCAGGAAAGTGCTGTGATTGGCCCGTGGACTTTGATGTCATAGTCCATTGATCCCGCCCCCTCTCCTTCTCCCCCTGGGGGGGGGGGGGGGGGGGGGGGGGGGGGGGGGGGCGCGGAGCAGAGGCCATGATTGACAGGAATCCCTCAACAACGACTTCCGCAAAAACCTGCCATGGATCACTGGAGTGGATTTTTCTAAACCTGTGATGAAGCCTTTTAGGGTAGGTACCCTCACAAAAAAACTGTTTTTTCTTTGTCGACAAATAAAAACTAGACTGTTATAGGGAGGGACTAGTGGTCATGAAGTGTTCCTACTCTCACCTATGGTCATGAAGTGTTCCTACTCTCACCTATGGTCATGAAGTGTTCCTACTCTCACCTATGGTCATGAAGTGTTCCTACTCTCACCTATGGTCATGAAGTGTTCCTACTCTCACCTATGGTCATGAAGTGTTCCTACTCTCACCTATGGTCATGAAGTGTTCCTACTCTCACCTATGGTCATGAAGTGTTTCAACTCTCACCTATGGTCATGAAGTGTTTCAACTCTCACCTATGGTCATGAAGTGTTTCAACTCTCACCTATGGTCATGAAGTGTTCCTACTCTCACCTCTGGTCATGAAGTGTTCCTACTCTCACCTCTGGTCATGAAGTGTTCCTACTCTCACCTATGGTCATGAAGTGTTCCTACTCTCACCTATGGTCATGAAGTGTTCCTACTCTCACCTCTGGTCATGAAGTGTTCCTACTCTCACCTCTGGTCATGAAGTGTTCCTACTCTCACCTATGGTCATGAAGTGTTCCTACTCTATATATGGTCATGAAGTGTTCCTACTCTCACCTATGGTCATGAAGTGTTCCTACTCTCACCTATGGTCATGAAGTGTTCCTACTCTCACCTAATACAAGCAAATATAAGCGGCCGAAATGAGTTTTCTCCGACGGGTGGCTGGCACCTCCCTTAGAGATAGGGTGAGAAGTTCAATCACACGAGAGAGACTCGGAGTAGAACCGCTGCTCCTTAGCCTGGAAAGGAGCCTGCTGAGGTGGTTCGGGGCATCTGGTTAGGATGCCTCTCGGGCGTCTCCCTAGGGAGGTCCTCGAGGCACGTCCCACTGGGAGGAGACCCCGGGGCAGACCAAGGACCACGTCCCACTGGGAGGAGACCCCGGGGCAGACCAAGGATCACGTCCCACTGGGAGGAGACCCCGGGGCAGACCAAGGACCACGTCCCACTGGGAGGAGACCCCGGGGCAGACCAAGGACCACGTCCCACTGGGAGGAGACCCCGGGGCAGACCAAGGACCACGTCCCACTGGGAGGAGACCCCCGGGGCAGACCAAGGACCACGTCCCACTGGGAGGAGACCCCGGGGCAGACCAAGGACCACGTCCCACTGGGAGGAGACCCCAAGGGCAGACCAAGGACCACTGGGAGGAGACCCCGGGGGCAGACCAAGGACCACGTCCCACTGGGAGGAGACCCCGGGGCAGACCAAGGATCACGTCCCACTGGGAGGAGACCCCGGGGCAGACCAAGGATCACGTCCCACTGGGAGGAGACCCCCGGGGCAGACCAAGGATCACGTCCCACTGGGAGGAGACCCCGGGGCAGACCAAGGATCACGTCCCACTGGGAGGAGACCCCCGGGGCAGACCAAGGATCACGTCCCACTGGGAGGAGACCCCCGGGGCAGACCAAGGATCACGTCCCACTGGGAGGAGACCCCGGGGCAGACCAAGGACCACGTCCCACTGGGAGGAGACCCCGGGGCAGACCAAGGATCACGTCCCACTGGGAGGAGACCCCCGGGGCAGACCAAGGATCACGTCCCACTGGGAGGAGACCCCGGGGCAGACCAAGGACCACGTCCCACTGGGAGGAGACCCCGGGGCAGACCAAGGATCACATCCCACTGGGAGGAGACCCCGGGGCAGACCAAGGACCACTTCCCACTGGGAGGAGACCCCCGGGGCAGACCAAGGATCACATCCCACTGGGAGGAGACCCCGAGGCAGACCAAGGACCACGTCCCACTGGGAGGAGACCCCCGGGGAAGACCAAGGATCACATCCCACTGGGAGGAGACCCCGGGGCAGACCAAGGACCACGTCCCACTGGGAGGAGACCCCGGGGCAGACCAAGGACCACGTCCCACTGGGAGGAGACCCCAGGGCAGACCAAGGACCACGTCCCACTGGGAGGAGACCCCGGGGCAGACCAAGGACCACGTCCCACTGGGAGGAGACCCCGGGGCAGACCAAGGACCACGTCCCACTGGGAGGAGACCCCGAGGGCAGACCAAGGCGTAGTTGGAGGAAACACATCGACTCACTGGATTGAATTGGATCGGTAGTTAGCAACCATATAGCATACGACAGCGGTTGGTATTATTTAAGGAGTTTTACAGGACCAAAGGTACGTTTCTGGACTGTGTTCTGCTGGCGGTTCGCAAAACAGTAAAAAGATCTTTAAAAAAAATCACACCCGTGTGTGTGAAGTGAGGGGCGCTCTTATCTCTTATCTTACATCATCTCATGAACAACTGAATTTATGTTATTGGTTGGTTAAATGTACGTCATATTTGGCGGACATCTGACCTAATTTCTCTTTTCATTGTCAATGGCAAATATTGAGACTTGTGAAGGACAGAAGCTGTATATAGGAGGGGCTAGTGCCCCTACAGCAAAACTCACTGCGTCTCATTGGTGGGCTGTGGAAAGCTGCTGCCGTCCCATTGGTGGGCTGTGGAAACCTGCTGCCGTCTCATTGGTGGGCTGTGGAAACCTGCTGCCGTCTCATTGGTGGGCTGTGGAAACCTGCTGCCGTCTCATTGGTGGGCTGTGGAAACCTGCTGCCGTCTCATTGGTGGGCTGTGGAAACCTGCTGCCGTCCCATTGGTGGGCTGTGGAAACCTGCCGTCTCATTGGTGGGCTGTGGAAACCTGCCGTCTCATTGGTGGGCTGTGGACCGTTCAGAAACAGAAATGAAACAATGTGAGACATGGAATAAGTTCAAACAAATGTTAATACGGATATACGTGTGCGTGTGTGTGTGTGTGTGTACATACTATTACGACCGTATGACCCTATAAGGTCTTGGCTCCCAAGGAGTACAGTAAGGCATTCGATCAGGGCAAGCATGTATCTATATTCTATATCATCAGGGCGGCCAAAGCTAAGTAACAAACCAAACCCTCGAAAAAGAAAAACAATCCTAAACGGATGCGGCGGCTCAGGGGTAGAGTGACTGGACGGTAACCGCAAGGTTAGGTTTACGTTTATTTATTTTAGCACATAGTACAAAAAACAGACAATAACATATCAAAGAACAAAAATACAATGCAAGGAAGGGAAGAAGCCAGCTGGCTTATTTGAAATCCTTTCCTGTATGGGAAGAGGTCATTGATTTAAACAGATAAAATAGTTCATTAAGAATAATACAGTTGCCAGTTCGAACCCTGTGGGCTCCCCCAGGGTTAGTGTCGAAGTGTCCTTGAGCAAAGACACTGAACCCCTAATTGCTCCCGATGTGCTGGTTGGTGCCTTGCATGGTTTCTGCTGCCATCGGTGTATGAATGTGTGTGTGTGTGTGTGTGTGTGTGAATGTAATGCGCACACACACATTCCACCTCAGGAATATCGCCCGCCTCCGGCCCTCTCTGTCTTTCCCTGCTGCCGAAACCCTCATCCACGCATTCATCACATCCCGGATTGACTACTGCAACAGTATCCTCAATGGCACCGCCTCCAAAGTCCTACTGCAACAGTATCCTCAATGGCACCGCCTCCAAAGTCCTACTGCAACAGTATCCTCAATGGCACCGCCTCCAAAGTCCTACTGCAACAGTATCCTCAATGGCACCACCTCCAAAGTCCTACTGCAACAGTATCCTCAATGGCACCACCTCCAAAGTCCTACTGCAACAGTATCCTCAATGGCACCGCCTCCAAAGTCCTACTGCAACAGTATCCTCAATGGCACCGCCTCCAAAGTCCTACTGCAACAGTATCCTCAATGGCACCGCCTCCAAAGTCCTACTGCAACAGTATCCTCAATGGCACCGCCTCCAAAGTCCTACTGCAACAGTATCCTCAATGGCACCGCCTCCAAAGTCCTACTGCAACAGTATCCTCAATGGCACCGCCTCCAAAGTCCTACTGCAACAGTATCCTCAATGGCACCGCCTCCAAAGTCCTCAACAAACATCACACCCGTCCTCCACGACCTACACTGGCCTCCCGTAAAACAAATAATTCACTACAAAATCCTGCTCACCACCTACAAAGCTCTCAATAACCTGGCTCCCCCCCACCTCTCCGATCTTCTCGAACCATATGCCCCCCCCCCCCCCCCCCCCCCGCGCCCTCCCTCAGGTCCAGTGAAGCCAACCTCCTGAAGGTCCGCAAGGCCAAGTACCGTACCTGGGGGGACGGACAGGGCCTTCTATGTTTCTGCCCCCAAACTCTGGAATGAACTCCCCAACCATCTCAGAGCTGCTCCCTCTCTCCTCACCTTCAAAACCTCACTCAAAACCCACCTCTTCAGGATAGCTTTCCCCAGCTGAGGTAAAAACCCACCTCTTCAGGATAGCTTTCCCCAGCTGAGGTAAAAACCCACCTCTTCAGGATAGCTTTCCCCAGCTGAGGTAAAAACCCACCTCTTCAGGATAGCTTTCCCCAGCTGAGGTCTAAACCCACCTCTTCAGGATAGCTTTCCCCAGCTGAGGTCTAAACCCACCTCTTCAGGATAGCTTTCCCCAGCTGAGGTCTAAACCCACCTCTTCAGGATAGCTTTCCCCAGCTGAGGTCTAAACCCACCTCTTCAGGATAGCGTTCCCCAGCTGAGGTCTAAACCCACCTCTTCAGGATAGCGTTCCCCAGCTGAGGTCTAAACCCACCTCTTCAGGATAGCTTTCCCAGCTGAGGTCTCGTTTTATCCTTTTATCTTTTTAACCCTTTACTGTTGTATCTGTTATGTTTTGCTTTGTTTTTTTCTTTCTTATTAAAGTCTGTTCCTAGTGTTCCTATGTAAAGCACTTTGGGTATTTAGAAAAGCGCTATATAAATTTGAGCTATTATTATTATTATTATTGCACAATCTATGTAAAGGTGTGTGAATGTGTGTGTGAATGTAATGCACAATCTATGTAAAGGTGTGTGAATGGGTGAATGTAATGCACAATCTATGTAAAGGTGTGTGAATGTGTGTGTGAATGGGTGAATGTAATGCACAGTCTATGTAAAGGTGTGTGAATGTGTGTGTGAATGGGTGAACGTAATGCACAATCTATGTAAAGGTGTGTGAATGTGTGTGTGTGAATGGGTGAACGTAATGCACAATCTATGTAAAGGTGTGTGAATGTGTGTGTGAATGGGTGAATGTAATGCACAGTCTATGTAAAGGTGTGTGAATGTGTGTGTGAATGGGTGAACGTAATGCACAATCTATGTAAAGGTGTGTGAATGTGTGTGTGAATGGGTGAACGTAATGCACAATCTCTGTAAAGGTGTGTGAATGTGTGTGTGTGAATGGGTGAACGTAATGCACAATCTATGTAAAGGTGTGTGAATGTGTGTGTGTGAATGGGTGAACGTAATGCACAATCTATGTAAAGGTGTGTGAATGTGTGTGTGAATGGGTGAACGTAATGCACAATCTATGTAAAGGTGTGTGAATGTGTGTGTGAATGGGTGAATGTAATGCACAATCTATGTAAAGGTGTGTGAATGTGTGTGTGAATGGGTGAACGTAATGCACAATCTATGTAAAGGTGTGTGAATGTGTGTGTGTGAATGGGTGAACGTAATGCACAATCTATGTAAAGGTGTGTGAATGTGTGTGTGAATGGGTGAATGTAATGCACAATCTATGTATAGCGCCTTGGATAAAGGCGCTATATAAATGCACCATTTACCAAACTACACCAAAAAGAAAATCACAGTCTAGGCTCCCTGACTAAACTAAGCCAAAATAAAATGCGCAGCACAGCCTTACCGTACATGCAGCTTCCCTACTATGACAGTGGTTTAACCCATTCTGACCTGAGATCAGATTCATACGAGGTTTCCACTGGACACACACTGGTCTGATCAATCCATTCTGACCCGAGATCAGATTCTAAAAATGTCAGTCGTTCTTCGATTTTTTTCAAAAATAGCAGACCTACAAGCTTGTAGATCTGCTATTTTTCAATAGCTAAAGCATAACATGATGCTGAAACCAAAATGGGTTCCCGTTCAGAATGTGTTAAAATATGCAGTATATATAAATATATATTATATGAGTTGAGTTGCTCAACCCATTCTGGGGCGGGAACCCCTTTTTGTGTCAGCATCATGTTATGCTTTAGCTATTGTAAAATAGCAGATCTACAAGCTCATAGCGCGCCACCGAGTGGCGCGCTATGAGCTTAATAATGGTGGTCCCTTATTGGCTGTTGATGGCGACGTGACTAAGGTACGTTTCAAGGTTCGTATCAGGTCAATAACGGCTCTAAAGGGTTTAGAACAGCAGTTGTAAATAGACATTAGTTAGTAGCAGTACTTGCGCGCTCTGCTCGCACACAAGTAGGCCTTGTGCGGAAGTTGGCATCTCGACAGGGTGCATTTCTAGTCGCAATTGTCCAACAGGTAAACCGATAGAAAGGCATTGGCTTCCCCGATTGGCCAGAAACCCCCAAACCATCCCGACTTCACCTCATTGGCCAGAAACCCCCAAACCATCCCGACTTCACCTCATTGGCCAGAAACCCCCAAACCATCCCGACTTCACCTCATTGGCCGAGCGCCGCGGGACGTTGGTGCCGCCGTGTTAGTTTATAAACGGCAGAGAGACCAGACGGAGCTCCACTCTTTCCCACGGAGCCAAAAGAAGAAGAAGAACAACAACAACAACGAAGTCCACCTCTGGGTTCCCGGTGCTGGCGAGCACCAACCAACCAACCAACCATAACGAAGTCCAGTCCACCTCTGGGTTCCCGGTGCTGGTGAGAACCAACCAACCAACCAACCATAACGAAGTCCAGTCCACCTTTGGGTTCCTGGTGCTGGTGAGAACCAACCAACCAACCAACCATAACGAAGTCCACCTCTGGGTTCCCGGTGCTGGTGAGCACCAACCAACCAACCAACCATAACGAAGTCCACCTCTGGTTCCCGGTGCTGGTGAGCACCAACCAACCAACCAACCAACCAACCAACAACCGACCAACCGACCATGCACCGATGGACCGTTCACCTGAAGGGCGCGCCCAACCGCGGCAACAACCACTCGGCTGTGGCCGTGGGCAACCGGATCTACTACTTCGGCGACCCCAAGCGCAACACCATGAAGCAGATGGGCGTGTACATCTTCAACGCAGTCTCCTTGCGCTGGACCAAGCTAAGGCCCGTGCGCGAGCGCCGCGGCCACGCGGCGGCGGCCGTCCCGCCGGTGCGCCGCGGCCACACGGCCGTGCTGGTGGAGGACGACGCCGCGGACGACGCCGCGACGGCGTTCGTGTGGGGCGGCATCCCCTACTGCGACACGGTGTACGCCTTCGACGTGGCGCGCCACGCCTGGCGCAAGCCCGCGCCCGCCGTGTCGGGCGCGGCGCCCGAGGCGCGGCAGCACCACTCGGCGGTGGCCGTGGGCGCCGTCATGTACGTGTTCGGGGGCGAGACGCTGGCCACGCGCTGCACGGACGACGTGCACCGGCTGGACACGGCGGCCATGCGCTGGAGCCGCGTGGCGTGCGGCGGCGGGGGCGGCGTCCAGCCGCTGGCCTCCGCCTACCACTCGGCCACCGTCATCGGGAGCAGGATGTTCGTGTTCGGCGGCTGGGGCGGCCGCGGCGTCGACTACAACGACATCCGCGTGTTCGACACGGAGACCGACCGCTGGCTGAGCGCCGAGGAGGAGAAGACGCCGCCACGCCGCCGGCTGCTCCCCGAGGGCCGCCTGGCGCCGCGGGCCTTCGCCCACCGGGGGGCGCTGTACATCTTCGGGGGCTGGAACTGCAACCAGACGCTCAGCGACCTGTGGCGCTTCAGCCCCGCCGAGGGCTCGTGGAGCAGGGTGGAGCCCAAGGGCGTCGACGTGCCCAAGAAGCCCTGGATGTGCTGCTGCGTGGTGGGGGGGCCGGGCGGGGACCGCGTGGTCCTCTTCAAGGACGACCTGCACATCCTGGACCTGAGTCCCAGCCTGAAGACGCTGAGCGAGCTGGCGGTCGTCGGGCACCGCCTGGACCAGTCGGGGCTGCCGCACAACGTCCGCTGGGAGCTGGCGGCCATGAGGAAGACGAGGGCGAGGCGGAGGACGAGGGACGCGGCGGACGGCGGATGCGTCGGGGTGAGGCACAGCCGTAGAGTGTAAGTAAGGCGTGGAGTTTCGACATCGATGGGGGTGCATTTATATATAGCGCCTTTATCCAAGGCGCTTTACGTAGACTGTGCATCACATTCACCCATTCACACACACACATTCATACACCGATTGCGGCGGAAGCCATGCAAGGCACCAACCTGCACATCAGGAGCAATTAGGGGTTCAGGGCTGTATTTTGCGTGTCTTAAGTACCAGGTCTTATTCCCGAACTTGAGTAAACTAAAGACCTGGAGGCGTGGTCAATGCCCTTTGGCTGTTCTGAGTGGCCAAAGAGCATTGACCACGCCTCCAGGACTTATAGTTTTACTCAAGTTAGGGAATAAGACCTGGTAAAATACAGCCCTCAGAGTCTAGCTCAAGGACACTTCGACAATAACTCTGGGGGAGCCCGGGTTCGAACTGCAGAAACGGAAAATATGCTTTTTGGTCAAAAGGAACGGTTGCGAGGGAATGGAAGAGAACCTTCTGGGAACAGAGGAGTGGGCGTGACAGAGGAACACCACTGAACACAGAGGAGAGGGCGTGACAGAGGAACACCACTGAACACAGAGGAGTGGGCGTGACAGAGGAACACCACTGAACACAGAGGAGAGGGCGTGACAGAGGAACACCACTGAACACAGAGGAGTGGGCGTGACAGAGGAACACCACTGAACACAGAGGAGAGGGCGTGACAGAGGAACACCACTGAACACAGAGGAGAGGGCGTGACAGAGGAACACCACTGAACACAGAGGAGAGGGCGTGACAGAGGAACACCACTGAACACAGAGGAGAGGGCGTGACAGAGGAACACCACTGAACACAGAGGAGAGGGCGTGACAGAGGAACACCACTGAACACAGAGGAGAGGGCGTGACAGAGGAACACCACTGAACACAGAGGAGTGGGCGTGACAGAGGAACACCACTGCGAAACAAGATGGAAACTTTTTTTTTTTTTTTACTCTGAAGGGAACACGGAGGCCCAGCGTTATAGATGGAATACATAGCACCTACAGTGGTGTCCCATTCGTCTGTACCAGGCTGACACCAAGAGGTTTCTATAAGTTTTTAAAGGTACCTAGGTACCTATGGAAGCCACACCTCTGATGGGTGTGGTTTAGTCTTAAGGGGGGTGTTTTTTTCACCCACTGTGTAATATAATAAACAGACAGTAGGTGGCAGTAGGCCAGAGCAACTATACATCCCAGCTTGCAAATTAACCAAGTAATGTTGGCAGTGGTTCCCAAACCTTTTCAGGTGCCCATGGTCCATAATATATGGTGGAGCTGGCCTGTTCTGACATCACAACACTCCATATTTGGGCATGCCTGACACCACAACTCCATATATAGGAATGAAGGGACACAGAGAGACCGGCTCCATATATGGGCCTGAAGAGGACACAGACAGGTGGGTGGAACGGGTATAACCACATAGGTGATCGGATGACTCTCAACCAATCACAGGAGCCTGAGGCCCCAATGAGCCTCCATTGGACGACGCGATGACTCTGATCCAATCACAGGAGCCCGAGGCCCCAAATGAGCATGCTGATTGGATGACTCTGATCCAATCACATGCAGTCGAGCCTGGCTGACTGTGTGTCATCGTTACGTCCGCGATGACTCGTTAATTGTCATTTTATTCGGGCTCCAGATTGGCGAATTTGCCGCGTCGGCTGCAGGCGGTGAGACGTTGGGGTCCTCGGGGGCGCTCTCAGGTGTCTATGCTGATTGCCTGTCTGTCCTCACCCTCACCCCCACCCCCAAGTTGGCGAGAGGGGAAGGGAGAATGTGTGTGTGTGTGTGTGTGTGTTTATTTTACGAAGGTGTCGGCCAGGCACGCCATCCCTTAGGCGGCACCTCGACAGGACCCATCTGCCAACGCACACACACACACACACACCGCGCACACACACACACAAACACGCATGCACCGCGCACACACCTTTCTTGGTCTATCTTCTACCAATCATCCCTGTCGAGCCTCCCTCCCCTCCTCTCCCCTCCTCTCCTCTCCTCTCCTCTCCTCTCCTCTCCCCTCCCCTCCCCTCCCCTCCCCTCCTCTCCTCTCCTCTCCTCTCCTCCCCCTCCCCTCCATCCAACCAATACTCGAACGGATGATCTTCTAAAAGATTATAAAATTATATCGGCCTACAGAAAAAACAAAAACCTTTAAAGATTATCTAGTACACAGCAAGCTAAAAGAAACCAACACGCCAGGGACCAGAATACTTCAAACCCAAACAATTAGTAAAAAATAGAACTACAAAACGCGTGTTGGAGATTAAACAACAAATAACAACCAGAACCAGCAACTGCATTTACTTAATCACATGTGAAAAATGTGGTTTACAATATGTCGGAGAAACGGGTAAAAGGGTAAAGATGACCTCACAGACACTCAGGGTGTGAAGGCGTTTTGTAAAGATGACCTCACAGACACTCAGGGTGTGAAGGTGTTCTGGGTAAAAGATGACCTCACAGACACTCAGGGTGTGAAGGTGTTCTGGGTAAAGATGACCTCACAGACACTCAGGGTGTGAAGGTGTTTTGTAAAGATGACCTCACAGACACTCAGGGTGTGAAGGTGTTCTGGGTAAAGATGACCTCACAGACACTCAGGGTGTGAAGGTGTTCTGGGTAAAAGATGACCTCACAGACACTCAGGGTGTGAAGGCGTTCTGGGTAAAGATGACCTCACAGACACTCAGGGTGTGAAGGCGTTCTGGGTAAAGATGACCTCACAGACACTCAGGGTGTGAAGGTGTTCTGGGTAAAGATGACCTCACAGACACTCAGGGTGTGAAGGTGTTCTGGGTAAAGATGACCTCACAGACACTCAGGGTGTGAAGGTGTTCTGGGTAAAAGATGACCTCACAGACACTCAGGGTGTGAAGGCGTTGGGTAAAGATTAGGGGTGTCAAAAAAAATCGATTCGAATTAGAATCGCGATTCCCATTATGAACGATTCAAAATCGATTCATAATTTCCAAAAATCGATTTTTTTATTATTATTATTAGGTTTTTTTTTAGATTTTATTTCTGGTTAGTTACAGGAGTTTTCACTACATGGTGTTTATAATATGAAATGTAAGCTCACCCTAACCCTCACCCTTACAGTAAACATCATGTCTTCAGTCATATCACTACATGGTGTTTATAATATGAAATGTAAGCTCACCCTAACCCTCACCCTTACAGTAAACATCATGTCTTCAGTCATATCACTACATGGTGTTTATAATATGAAATGTAAGCTCACCCTAACCCTCACCCTTACAGTAAACATCATGTCTTCAGTCATATCACTACATGGTGTTTATAATATGAAATGTAAGCTCACCCTAACCCTCACCCTTACAGTAAACATCATGTCTTCAGTCATATCACTACATGGTGTTTATAATATGAAATGTAAGCTCACCCTAACCCTCACCCTTACAGTAAACATCATGTCTTCAGTCATTTTCAAGTTAATCACTTCAGTTGGCTGGAGTAGATTGTGATGAAATCCTATGTATTGAATCAAGAATCATTTTGAATAGAGAATAGTTTTGAATCTGGAAAAAAAATCTATTGAATAAAAAAAAAAAAACGTTTTTGGAGAATCGAGAATCGTAGAATCGAAATTTTGAATCGAATCGTGACCCCAAGAATCGGAATCGAATCGAATCGTGGGACACCCAAAGATTCACAGCCCTAGTAAAGATGACCTCATAGACACTCAGGGTGTGAAGGCGTTATTCTGTAAATATGTAAACCGCGACAATCGAGAATGCTTGGAGTCGTCGTCGTCGTCGGGTGTGTTTGGAAGATGTTTCTGCCATCTGTTTACAGCACGTGAAGAAGGAATGGACACACACACACAAACACACACACACACACACACACACACACACACGTGTGTGTGTGTGTGTGTGTGTGTGTGTGTGTGTGTGTGTGTGTGTGTGTGTGTACAGCCAACGACAGTGCAGGAGGTGATGAAAGGCTACCTGCAGTAATTAAAACCAATTCATCCATAAATGCATGACCACATGTTCGTTGACACAGAGTGTGTACGGGATGTCGCGGCCATATGTCCTTCTCACCAGGGACACGCACAAATACGCGCACGCACACACACACACACACACACACACACACACACACATGCACCACCCCTTAACGCATTCTGAACGGGAACCCATTTTGGTGTCAGCATCATGTTATGCTTTAGCTATTGAAAAATAGCAGATCTACAAGCTCATAGCGCGCCACCGAGTGGCGAGCTTGTAGGTCTGCTATTTTTGAAAAATCGAAGAACGACTGACATTTTTTAGAATCTGATCTCAGGTCAGAATGGGTTATAATCAGACCAGTGTATGTACCAGTGGAAACCTCGTATGAATCTGATCTCAGGTCAGAATGGGTTAAAGAAATGGCCATGTACAAGCTCGTAGATGGCCTATTTTCAGAGCGCATCCCAAGCATAGGATGCCTCGTCTTTTTAGTACTACTGAATCTCCGGTTTTTATTTGTCGTTACAAAACATGGTCAATATATTTAGGGCCGATTCATACTCCTATTTTACCGCTGTTTCGGCGCTGTAGTGCCGAAATGATTTCGGCTCGTCAGACATTTTCAGTAGCACCGAAGAGCTGACTTTATGACGTCAAATTGTAGGCAAATTGTAGACCGAAACGACTTTTATTCGGCTCTAAAATAAGAGTATGAATCGGCCCTAAGTCATAGTTTTTTGTCAGCTTGAAAAGCTCAGCTTTTATTTAGTCTTTGTAAGTGAAAAGAAAAAAATATAATTTCAGGCGAATCACAATTTACGTTTTCCGTTTTTCAGCCAATCAAATCATCGCTGTGTGGGTGATCAGCCAACCACAAAGCCAATGTTTGTGTTCACACAGGGGGAGGGGCTGTTGTGGCATGGCTTTCCGAAATCACGTCATGTTGGCAGCCAAGTCTATGGACTTTGAATGTTTGTTTTCTAGTCTTTTTAACAAAAAAACACTCAGTGCCAACTTGCGCCTTGCCTGGCCATAAATGGCCTACTTGTGCGCAAGCAGAGCGCGCAAGCACTGCTACTAACTAATGTCTATTACAACTGCTGTTCTAAACCCTTTAGGTTTACGCGCTTAAAGGGTTTGAGGTCAGATGTAGAGTTGCTGGCCAATATTTATGACATAACGGATCTCCATATATGGGATTAACTGTGACAGCAGGTCGCATTTACTATGACATCAGGGTCTGCACGCTAAATAGCCGTTAGCATGATTGAATACATTAAGCTGAAGTACTCGAGTATGTCGACCTCCAAATGGTCATCCAGGCGTTGTTGATTTAGTCGACTAAAGGGCGGTCCATATATACCGTCATACTGTCTCCGACCACCCAACTTTTCGTCGGAAAGATCAGACGTTAATTATTTTCTCCGAAGTAGAGTTCGGCGAGTCACAGCATCTGGGAGAGCGCAGCTTTCAGGACAGAGTCACAGAGTCACAGCATCTGGGAGAGCGCAGCTTTCAGAACAGAGTCACAGAGTCACAGCATCTGGGAGAGCGCAGCTTTCAGAACAGAGTCACAGAGTCACAGCATCTGGGAGAGCGCAGCTTTCAGAACAGAGTCACAGAGTCACAGCATCTGGGAGAGCGCAGCTTTCAGAACAGAGTCACAGAGTCACAGCATCTGGGAGAGCGCAGCTTTCAGAACAGAGTCACAGAGTCACAGCATCTGGGAGAGCGCAGCTTTCAGAACAAAAGATTCGGAGGAATGCGTTTCAGAAGTCATTGCGAGTGACGTCATGTCGTAGTTCTACCGGAGCTTTCCGACGACTTAACCCGTTTTGGTGTTATAGCATCATGTTATGCTTTAGCTATTGAAAAATAGCAGACCTACAAGCTCATAGCGCGCCACCGAGTGGCGCGCTACGAGCTTGTAGGTCTGCTATTTTTTGAAAAAATCGAAGAACGACTGACATTTTTTAGAATCTGATCTCAGGTCAGAATGGGTTCATCAGACCAGTGTCAGTCCAGTGGAAACCTCGTATGAATCTGATCTCAGGTCAGAATGGGTTTAATAATATCGATAATAAAGCTTATCTGACGGATCAATCCGCCAGTAGAGCGGAAGGTAAATACAGTCTGTTATGGCGGAGTGTTCCGTCACACACACACACACACACACACACACACACACACACACACACACACACACACACACACACACACACACACACACACACACACACACACACACACACACACACACACACACACACACACACACACACGCACACACACACCCCCTCTTGTGTAATATCGCTTAATTCAATTCAGATCAAAGTCCATCCTGGTGACAGACAGGATCACATTGAGCGAGACGTTGTGTTTCTATTCGTGTGGCTTTCGTATGTATTTTTAAACCGTGTTTGCTCACATTAGAACATTGGCTCAGTCATTTAACCCATTTAGACCTGACGTCGAAATTCTTAAAAAAAAACAATCGTCTAAATCATGACAATTTTCGGAAAGATTTGAGGCACATTTTAACGATTTTTTTCAAAGAAATAGCAGAACTTACGAGCTCGTAGCGCGCCACTCGGTGGCGCGCTACGAGCTTGTAGGTTCTGCTGTTTTTCAATAGCAAAAATGATAACATAATGTTTAAAACACCAAAAGGGGTTCCGCACTCAAAACGGGTTAATATTCTGCTGTTTTTCAATAGCAAAAATGATAACATAATGTTTAAAACACCAAAAGGGGTTCCGCGCTCAAAATGGGTTAATATTAGAATACCATTTTGACAAACATGACCCGTTTTCCTTCATCATTTCATCATTTCTCTTATTTATTTTCATCTTTCATCTTTAATTATCCCCTCTCTGTGACTGCGTCTTACTGCACTGTCTGTGCATGTACTATATCACAAAGTGCACGCACACACGCACGCACACACGCACGCACGTACGCACCAGGGGGGCAGTCAGCCAGATATTTCGTGAAGCCTCATTTGAAATCGGTAGTTCATATAATGGCCTGTTGTGGCGCTGGACTGGACCCAAAAAGCCCCATAGCTCCATAGAGGCCCATGTATTTGGGCCCAACTTCACCTAGACTGTATGACCTTAATAAACATGGTCATGAATACTTTCTTCTTCCAGTCACTAGTTTAAAGTCTCATTTCTAATGTCATAATATTCTTTTTGGAAAATTATGGTCCCATTAATTAAAAAAATGACCATAAAGAAAAAAAAACATTGCGTATGTTCTGAGGGGCGTGGCTACCGTTACAGTCTATGATCGGGATTCCCCTCCCACTCGAGTCAAAATAAAAACCAACGGAGAAGAAGGGGGGAAGTCCCGCCTCGTTGTCTGGGCAGCCAATGGCCAGCTGGTCCAAAACGGAGCCAGCCAATGGCCAGCTGGTACCAAACGGATCTAGAAAGATGGCGATTTACAATGAAGCGATTTCAGGCTTCATTTTACGTTCATGTTAGACCCGGAGAACGCTTTGTCCATATTTTTTACAGTCTATGGTACGCACGCACGCACACGCAGACACACGGCGGCGCACACAGAGTTAAAAAGGTTCGCTCTGAAAGAATATGTATTTAAAGATTTCCACCACATGTTCACGATTTTTGAAAACATTTTCAACAGCTAAATGCTTAAAACACCAAAAGGGGTTCCCGTCCTGAATCGGATATTTATATATACTAGTCCTTACCCGTTGTGAGATATTCCCCCCCCCCCCCCCCCCTTGTGGCCGTGAAGGGTACTGCGCCCGGGTGTGTTTGTAAGTGACTAGCCTGACGTAAACAGAGACATTTCTGGTCTAGAGGGGCGGGTCGCGCCTCAGAAATGCGCGCACCCTGATTGGATCTCATCGATCTGTCCGTCACCCCCGGCCCCTCCTCTCCCCCCTAGTGCAGCGCTACGTCACATCATTTAGAGCGACGCCCACCCGGAAGGGTTGACTCCAACTTTTAGACTGGTTCAGCCCACGGCTTTTTCCAGGCTTTCATCTTTCGCGCAGACGAAATGAAAGCCTGGGTATCGAGGCTAGTAAGTGACTAATACCCATAGCACTTACCCTAGCCCCTTAGATAGCATTTCTGTAGACTTAGATAGCATCTGATACAGACTTATAGCATGTTATGTAGACAGCACTAGAATTGCATTGTATATAGTCATAGCACGCCATAGTACATACTGTATGTATAGCATAGTAGTATATATATAGATAGTTTATATGTATAGTCTCATAATATAGATATTCCACTGTTACTTTCTTAGCTTACGCATGTTTTATGATAAATGCTTTTTTGTGATGTATTCCCATGCTTTTGTTCTTGCTTATTGTAAGTCGCTCTGGATTAAGAGCGTCTGCTAAATGCCTAAATTGTAAATTGTAATACATTAATTAATAATCATTAATGTGTCAAATCGAAAAAAGGGTTTTTTCGATTTGTTACGCCCTCCACATGCATAAGGTCAATGCCTGTGTGAAAAGTGGGAGTGATTGGTGCAGGCAGTAAGGAGTTACGGCAATGCTTCTGACAGACACACGGACACACAGACAGACATTGGGTTAATTATAGCATAACGCTTCACGCTGGGAGTGAATTTTGTTTCATTTTGTTGTGTCTCATCATGAATGCCTTCCTTTCCTCCCTTATATTGCATCACACACACACACACACACACACACACACACACACACACACACACACACACACACACACACACACACACACACAGAGGCCTTTGAACATCACTGAAGGATATGACTCATAACAACATGCACGGGTGCACGCGTTCCCGTGGCTCGTAGAGTGTGCACGTTTATGAGTGTTTGTTTCCCACAGAGAGGGGGGGGGTCCTAGCCATCTCTCTCTCTCTCTGATGAGGCCCTGCTCCATTCTCCATCTCTCTCTCTCTGATGAGGCCCTGCTCCATTCTCCATCTCTCTCTCTCTGATGAGGCCCTGCTCCATTCTCCATCTCTCTCTCTCTGATGAGGCCCTGCTCCATCTCTCTCTCTCTGATGAGGCCCTGCTCCATCTCTCTCTCTCTGATGAGGCCCTGCTCCATTCTCCATCTCTCTCTCTCTGATGAGGCCCTGCTCCATTCTCCATCTCTCTCTCTCTGATGAGGCCCTGCTCCATTCTCCATCTCTCTCTCTCTGATGAGGCCCTGCTCCATTCTCCATCTCTCTCTCTCTGATGAGGCCCTGCTCCATTCTCCATCTCTCTCTCTCTGATGAGGCCCTGCTCCGTTCTCCATCTCTCTTTCTCTGATGAGGCCCTGCTCCATTCTCCATCTCTCTCTCTCTGATGAGGCCCTGCTCCGTTCTCCATCTCTCTCTCTCTCTGATGAGGCCCTGCTCCATTCTCCATCTCTCTCTCTCTCTGATGAGGCCCTGCTCCATTCTCCATCTCTCTCTCTGATGAGGCCCTGCTCCATTCTCCATCTCTCTCTCTCTGATGAGGCCCTGCTCCATTCTCCATCTCTCTCTCTCTGATGAGGCCCTGCTCCATTCTCCATCTCTCTCTCTCTCTGATGAGGCCCTGCTCCATTCTCCATCTCTCTCTCTGATGAGGCCCTGCTCCATTCTCCATCTCTCTCTCTCTGATGAGGCCCTGCTCCATTCTCCATCTCTCTCTCTGATGAGGCCCTGCTCCATTCTCCATCTCTCTCTCTCTGATGAGGCCCTGCTCCATTCTCCATCTCTCTCTCTCTGATGAGGCCCTGCTCCATTCTCCATCTCTCTCTCTGATGAGGCCCTGCTCCATTCTCAGCAAATTAAAAATGTTCGCTCTGAAAGAATATGATTATATTCCAAATTCGCGACACATTTTCACGATTTTTTCAAAAATAGCAGATCTACAAGCTCGTATAGCGCAGCACTCGGTGCGCCGCGTTGTGAGCTAGTAGATCGGCTATTTTCAGCAAGTGTAAAAAAACAAACAAAAAAAAACAGTCATTATGATGGCATCAAGGCCCGCCAAAATACATTTTAGCCGACTAAATCAACTGTAGATTTAGTCGACTAAATCAGAGAGTTTAGTTGCTCCTAAATGCCTAATTCAGTGATAATAGTTAATGCAGTGTTACCAACAGTTTACACTAAGTGTGAATGAAAAGGGTTTAAACTGGAATATACCAACAGTTTACACTAAGTGTGAATGAAAAGGGTTTAAACTGGAATATACCAACAGTTTACAGTAAGTGTGAATGAACAGGGTTTAAACTGGAATATACCAACAGTTTACACTAAGTGTGAATGAAAATAGTTTAAACTGGAATATACCAACAGTTTACACTAAGTGTGAATGAACATGGTTTAAACTGGAATATACCAACAGTTTACAGTAAGTGTGAATGAACAGGGTTTAAACTGGAATATACCAACAGTTTACACTAAGTGTGAATGAACAGGGTTTAAACTGGAATATACCAACAGTTTACACTAAGTGTGAATGAACAGGGTTTAAACTGGAATATACCAACAGTTTACAGTAAGTGTGAATGAACAGGGTTTAAACTGGAATATACCAACAGTTTACACTAAGTGTGAATGAAAAGGGTTTAAACTGGAATATACCAACAGTTTACACTAAGTGTGAATGAACAGGGTTTAAACTGGAATATACCAACAGTTTACACTAAGTGTGAATGAACAGGGTTTAAACTGGAATATACCAACAGTTTACACTAAGTGTGAATGAACAGGGTTTAAACTGGAATATACCAACAGTTTACACTAAGTGTGAATGAACAGGGTTTTAAACTGGAATATACCAACAGTTTACACTAAGTGTGAATGAACAGGGTTTAAAACTGGAATATACCAACAGTTTACACTAAGTGTGAATGAACAGGGTTTAAAACTGGAATATACCAACAGTTTACACTAAGTGTGAATGAACAGGGTTTAAAACTGGAATATACCAACAGTTTACACTAAGTGTGAATGAACAGGGTTTTAAACTGGAATATACCAACAGTTTACACTAAGTGTGAATGAACAGGCTTTTAAAGAGAGTCAAAGGGTGCAGATGAAGAACAGCTGCACTAATTGGCGTCGTTAAGCCGTGCATGGCAACAGTTTGTGTCGTGTGTGTGATCTCACACACGGACAATATAAGATGATGCACTGTGTTGAAAATGACTGTAGATGTCGAGAGAGAGAAGAGAGATCGTGACAGACAGACAGACAGACAGAGCGATGTTTTCTTGGACCGTTTCCAAAACAGGAGGACCAAAGCGAGCATATCATTCTGTCTGCTGTAGCAGTGAGGAACAAACTTTATTCCTTTGGAGGCTACTTCATCAACATGGAACAGATGGATGTCCATGTCTTCAACACAGTGTCTTTATGCTGGAAGAAGTTACCTCCAGTGAGTCCTGGAAGAGGACGCGGTCACCTTGAGGTTCCATCCAGGCGCCACGGCCACACAGCTGTGCTGGTAGAAGATACAGTCTACATCTGGGGAGGCTGCTGGGAAGAGGAGTGCTACAATGACCTTTATGCATTTGATGTGGACGCCCACATGTGGTTCAAACCAGGCAGGGTTTCTGGAGCTGTTCCAGAGGCGAGGAGGTACCACTCAGCCTGTGTGTTGGAGAAGGTCATGTTTATCTATGGAGGAGACACCAATCTGACTGGAGTCACTAATGACATGTACAAGTTGGACACCAGCACAATGGTCTGGTCTTTAATGAACACCAGAGGAACTCCACCTCCTGCTTCATGGTGTCACTCTGCTACCATCATTGGGACAAAGATGTTTGTGGCTGGGGGCTGTATGGGGGGTCAGGACTACAACACCATCAGAGTGTTTGACACAGAGACCGACCTCTGGCTGAGCACATCTTCAGCACAGCCTCTTCCAGAACGACGCTGTGCTCATTCAGCATTTACCTACAATGGAGAGTTGTATATATTTGGTGGCTGGAACCGTAACAATAACCTAAACTATGTGTGGAAATTCAGTCCAGAGACCTTCTCCTGGAAGAAGGTTGAGCCCAAGGGGAAAGGACCAGGTCCATTGAACGGTATGTGCTGTTGCATGGTGGGAGATCGTATCATCCTCTTTGGAGGAAGGAAAGGAGATGGCACTATCTCTGATAAGCTGTTCGTCTTAGACCCGAGTCCTAGTCTTAAGACGTTATGTAAACTAGAAGTTATTCAGTACGCTCTGGACCAATCAGAACTCACACACGACATCAGGTGGGAACTGGCAGCCATGACCAAAACATTGTCAAAAAACAACTAAGAGAAAACAAGACATTCTTAGAGCTCTAACCTGACAACGAAGGCGGGCCAGCTCTGGACCTTAGCGGGCCAGCCCTGGACCTTACCGGGCCAGCTCTGGACCTTACCGGGCCAGCTCTGGACCTTAGCGGGCCAGCTCTGGACCTTAGCGGGCCTCGGGTCTAAATGGGTTAAGGCTGGATTGCTTTGATCAAAACATCACTGATCTCCAGATGGAACGGAGTTGGGGAGAATGAAGGAACCCAGAGCCTGTCCCAGCTTGTAGATCTGCTGCTTGTGAACTTCAATCATCCTGAAACATCCACGCGACAGAGACGAAAAAATATATATAATAAGTTTATAATAAATCATAAAAACTGAAATATGGAGATTACAAACCGACCGCATGTTGTCCTGCACCATATCACCAGGCTGTTTATCACCACCGTCATCTCACTGACATGTGTGTGCGTGGGTGGGTGCGTGGGTGCGTGCGTGGGTGCGTGCGTGCGTGCGTGCGCGTCCATGGTTTTACGGTGACATGACAGGACAAAGGCAACATGTTTACCGTATTCCATCTGTCATTCTGTCTCCTTCACTGCTTCACCTCTGAGCCGTGGGGCTCAGAGGTCCATCCTCGGCCGTGGTTCAGAGGTCCATCCTGGGCCGTGGCTCAGAGGTCCATCCTGGGCCGTGGGGCTCAGAGGTCCATCCTCGGCCGTGGTTCAGAGGTCCATCCTGGGCCGTGGGGCTCAGAGGTCCATCCTGGGCCGTGGGGCTCAGAGGTCCATCCTGGGCCGTGGCTCAGAGGTCCATCCTGGGCCGTGGTTCAGAGGTCCATCCTGTGCCGTGGGGCTCAGAGGTCCATCCTGGGCCGTGGGGCTCAGAGGTCCATCCTGGGCCGTGGTTCAGAGGTCCATCCTGGGCCGTGGGGCTCAGAGGTCCATCCTGGGCCGTGGTTCAGAGGTCCATCCTGTGCCGTGGGGCTCAGAGGTCCATCCTGGGCCGTGGGGCTCAGAGGTCCATCCTGGGCCGTGGTTCAGAGGTCCATCCTGGGCCGTGGGGCTCAGAGGTCCATCCTCGGCCGTGGTTCAGAGGTCCATCCTGTGCCGTGGGGCTCAGAGGTCCATCCTGGGCCGTGGGGCTCAGAGGTCCATCCTGGGCCGTGGTTCAGAGGTCCATCCTGGGCCGTGGGGCTCAGAGGTCCATCCTGGGCCGTGGCTGAACATATTATGTTCAGATGGGGGTCGGCGGTCAATTACATATATTTCTGGGGGTCTTGACATGAAAATGTTTGGGACCCACGGACATAAAAACATGTTTTTTTTTTCTTCAGAAAACTGTCAGGATCAGCTAAGACATTCAGTAGAAACTGGTCTACTAATGCAGGTTAATCCAGGATAGGGTCTCTAATCTGGTCTAATCTGGTTAATCCAGGATAGGGTCTCTAATCTGGTCTCAGGTTAATCCAGGATAGGGTCTCTATAGTGTTGTAACGTTTGGCTCCGCGTTGCGTTTCTCTCTCATCTCTCCAGATAAGAAAGTTTCCTCTCCACAAGAAGAAGGAGAAGAGAAGAGAAGAGAAGAGAAGAGAAGAGAAGAGAAGAGAAGAGAAGAGAAGAGAAGAGAAGAGAAGAGAAGAGAAGAGAAGAGAAGAGAAGAGGGGGTAAAATCTCCAGTGGGTGGGCGGGGCAGCGTTCATTAAGGCATTCTGCGCGGGAACCCCTTTTGGTGTTTTATAGCATTATATGTTATGCTTTAGCTATTGAAAAATAACAGATCTACAAGCTCATAGCGCGGCACCGAGTGGCGCGCTATATGAGCTTGTAGGTCTGCTATTTTGAAAAAATCGCGAAAATGTGGCGTAAATCTTTGAATATAACATTATTTCAGAGCGAACGTTTTTTAACTCAAATCCCTGCTTCTGGGAGGGGGGGGGGGGGGTCCCTGGAACAACATATTTTCAGATGGGCCAAATAAATACAGATATTCTTTGGGTCCTTGACATCAAATATTGAGAACCACTGACATATAGAACCACTGACATATAGAACCACTGACATGTCAGGTCTCAGCAGACCTACAAGCTCATAGCGCGGCACCGAGTGGCGCGCTATATGAGCTTGTAGGTCTGCTATTTTGAAAAAATCGCGAAAATGTGGCGTAAATCTTTGAATATAACATTATTTCAGAGCGAACGTTTTTTAACTCAAATCCCTGCTTCTGGGAGGGGGGGGGGGGTCCCTGGAACAACATATTTTCAGATGGGCCAAATAAATACAGATATTCTTTGGGTCCTTGACATCAAATATTGAGAACCACTGACATATAGAACCACTGACATATAGAACCACTGACATGTCAGGTCTCAACGTGTTAACCCATTTTGGACGGGAACCCCTTTTGGTGTTAGCATCATGTTATGCTTTAGCTATTGAAAAATAGAATAAATCAAAGAACGACTGACAATAGAAACATAGGCTTTTTCAGAAAACTGTCAGGATGTAGAAGACATTTGTTTTTTAATAGAATCTGATCTCAGGTCAGAATGGCTTAAAAACCAAACCACGCCATGTTCTCCAGTGCTCCTTTGTTCCCTCAGACTCTGAGGAGTCTGGGTAATATGCAGAGCCGCGGCGCTAGCTAGCTGACAGCACTGCTGACAGCTAGTGCGTCATTAGCCCATCTAGAGCCGACGAGGCGCGCGGCGCCGCCGTCACCTTTCAGAGCTTTTAGAACGCTTCATAGCCGTCTCGCTTTAAACCCATTCTATACGGGAACCCATTTTGGTGTTTGGCATCATGTCATGCTTTAGAGCTATTGAAAAATAGCAGATCTACAAGCTCATAGCGCGCCACCGAGTGGCGCGCTATGAGCTTGTAGATCTTGTAGAGCTTGTAGAGCTTGTAGGTCTGCTATTTTTTGAAAAATCAAAGAACGACTGACAATAGAAACATAGCTTTTTCAGAAAACTGTCAGGATGTAGAAGACACTTTTTTTTTATAGAATCTGATCTCAGGTCAGAATGGATTAAACCAGGGGTGGGCAATTATCCCCCCCCACCCCACCCCAAAGAGCCAAATGAGAAACCACACACGTTGTTGAGGGCCCTCAGGGGCCAAAAGGCTGGAACTCAATTTGGCAAATTAAAAAGTGAGGTTTTTCCTTGACAAAAAAAATGTCATGTATCCAAAACAACAAGTTGTCAATCACGCGAAACAAGATTGCGTACGTTACGTCTACAAGCTCATGGTGTGGCACCGAGTGCCACGCCACGAGCTTGTAGATCTGCTCTTTTTTTTTATATGAAATGAATCGTGAAAATGTGCTGCGGATCATTCAATACAAATACATATTCTTTCACAGTGAATGTTTTTAAGTGAAATCTTTGTTGCTTCTGGGGGGGGGGGGTCCCTGGAACCACATATTGTCCTGGTCCCTGGAACAACATATTTTCCTGGTCCCTGGAACAACATGTTTTCCTGGTCCCTGGAACAACATATTGTCCTGGTCCCTGGAACAACATATTTTCCTGGTCCCTGGAACAACATATTGTCCTGGTCCCTGGAACAACATATTGTCCTGGTCCCTGGAACAACATATTTTCCTGGTCCCTGGAACAACATATTTTCCTGGTCCCTGGAACAACATATTTTCCTGGTCCCTGGAACAACATATTGTCCTGGTCCCTGGAACAACATATTGTCCTGGTCCCTGGAACAACATATTCTCCTGGTCCCTGGAACAACATATTGTCCTGGTCCCTGGAACAACATATTGTCCTGGTCCCTGGAACAACATATTGTCCTGGTCCCTGGAACAACATATTGTCCTGGTCCCTGGAACAACATATTGTCCTGGTCCCTGGAACAACATATTGTCCTGGTCCCTGGAACAACATATTTTCCTGGTCCCTGGAACAACATATTTTCCTGGTCCCTGGAACAACATATTGTCCTGGTCCCTGGAACAACATATTGTCCTGGTCCCTGGAACAACATATTTTCCTGGTCCCTGGAACAACATATTGTCCTGGTCCCTGGAACAACATATTTTCCTGGTCCCTGGAACAACATATTGTCCTGGTCCCTGGAACAACATATTTTCCTGGTCCCTGGAACAACATATTTTCATAGGTCCCTGGAACAACATATTTTCCTGGTCCCTGGAACAACATATTGTCCTGGTCCCTGGAACAACATATTTTCCTGGTCCCTGGAACAACATATTGTCCTGGTCCCTGGAACAACATATTTTCCTGGTCCCTGGAACAACATATTGTCCTGGTCCCTGGAACAACATATTTTCCTGGTCCCTGGAACAACATATTGTCCTGGTCCCTGGAACAACATATTTTCCTGGTCCCTGGAACAACATATTTTCATAGGTCCCTGGAACAACATATTTTCCTGGTCCCTGGAACAACATATTGTCCTGGTCCCTGGAACAACATATTTCCCTGGTCCCTGGAACAACATATTGTCCTGGTCCCTGGAACAACATATTGTCCTGGTCCCTGGAACAACATATTCTCCTGGTCCCTGGAACAACATATTGTCCTGGTCCCTGGAACAACATATTTTCCTGGTCCCTGGAACAACATATTTTCCTGGTCCCTGGAACAACATATTTTCCTGGTCCCTGGAACAACATATTTTCCTGGTCCCTGGAACAACATATTGTCCTGGTCCCTGGAACAACATATTTTCCTGGTCCCTGGAACAACATATTTTCCTGGTCCCTGGAACAACATATTGTCCTGGTCCCTGGAACAACATATTTTCCTGGTCCCTGGAACAACATATTGTCCTGGTCCCTGGAACAACATATTTTCCTGGTCCCTGGAACAACATATTTTTCTGGTCCCTGGAACAACATATTGTCCTGGTCCCTGGAACAACATATTTTCCTGGTCCCTGGAACAACATATTTTCCTGGTCCCTGGAACAACATATTGTCCTGGTCCCTGGAACAACATATTGTCCTGGTCCCTGGAACAACATATTTTCCTGGTCCCTGGAACAACATATTGTCCTGGTCCCTGGAACAACATATTTTCCTGGTCCCTGGAACAACATATTGTCCTGGTCCCTGGAACAACATATTTTCCTGGTCCCTGGAACAACATATTCTCCTGGTCCCTGGAACAACATATTGTCCTGGTCCCTGGAACAACATATTTTCCTGGTCCCTGGAACAACATATTTTCCTGGTCCCTGGAACAACATATTTTCCTGGTCCCTGGAACAACATATTTTCCTGGTCCCTGGAACAACATATTGTCCTGGTCCCTGGAACAACATATTGTCCTGGTCCCTGGAACAACATATTGTCCTGGTCCCTGGAACAACATATTGTCCTGGTCCCTGGAACAACATATTGTCCTGGTCCCTGGAACAACATATTTTCCTGGTCCCTGGAACAACATATTTTACTGGTCCCTGGAACAACATATTTTCCTGGTCCCTGGAACAACATATTGTCCTGGTCCCTGGAACAACATATTTTCCTGGTCCCTGGAACAACATATTCTCCTGGTCCCTGGAACAACATATTGTCCTGGTCCCTGGAACAACATATTTTCCTGGTCCCTGGAACAACATATTGTCCTGGTCCCTGGAACAACATATTTTCCTGGTCCCTGGAACAACATATTTTCCTGGTCCCTGGAACAACATATTGTCCTGGTCCCTGGAACAACATATTGTCCTGGTCCCTGGAACAACATATTGTCCTGGTCCCTGGAACAACATATTTTCCTGGTCCCTGGAACAACATATTTTCCTGGTCCCTGGAACAACATATTGTCCTGGTCCCTGGAACAACATATTTTCCTGGTCCCTGGAACAACATATTTTCCTGGTCCCTGGAACAACATATTGTCCTGGTCCCTGGAACAACATTCTCCTGGTCCCTGGAACAACATATTGTCCTGGTCCCTGGAACAACATATTTTCCTGGTCCCTGGAACAACATATTTTCCTGGTCCCTGGAACAACATATTTTCCTGGTCCCTGGAACAACATATTGTCCTGGTCCCTGGAACAACATATTGTCCTGGTCCCTGGAACAACATATTGTCCTGGTCCCTGGAACAACATATTTTCCTGGTCCCTGGAACAACATATTTTCCTGGTCCCTGGAACAACATATTTTCCTGGTCCCTGGAACAACATATTGTCCTGGTCCCTGGAACAACATATTTTCCTGGTCCCTGGAACAACATATTGTCCTGGTCCCTGGAACAACATATTTTCCTGGTCCCTGGAACAACATATTTTCCTGGTCCCTGGAACAACATATTGTCCTGGTCCCTGGAACAACAGAAAACTATCAGGGTTTAGAAGAATCTAGCTGGTTCTCTGGGCCTAAATGGGTTAACCCATTTTGGTGTTTTAAAACATTACGTTATCATTTAGCTATTGCAAAATAGCAGATCTATACAAGCTCATAGCGCGCCAGGGCTATACGAGCTTGTAGGTCTGCTTTTTAAATATTATTGAATATTATTTTGAATTATATTGAATATTTATTTCAGAGAACTGGAGGATTTAGAAGATTTTTTTTCTAAAGGTCAAAAGGTCAGGCCTAAATGGGTTAGCAGGGAGCTACCGCGCAGCGCTATAGCGGGGGGGAAACTCTGCGGTTGTTTCGACGGGGAGAAAAAAAAAGAAAATGAATCATGAATAAAAGAATATAAGAAGGCATGAATAAAAGAACAAAGGCCACGCATGAACCGAGCGCTGTGTGAGGTGGAGGACGGTCCTTTATAGTCCATTCTGACCTGAGATCAGATTCATACGAGGTTTCCACTGGACACACACTGGTCTGATCAACCCCATTCTGACCTGAGATCAGATTCATACGAGGTTTCCACTGGACACACACTGGTCTGATCAACCCCATTCTGACCTGAGATCAGATTCTAAAACAATGTCAGTCGCTCTTCGATTTTTCAAAAATAGCAGACCTACAAGCTCGTATCGCGCCACTCTGTGGCGCGATATGAGCTTGTAGATCTGCTATTTTTCAATAGCTAAAGCATAACATGATGCTGACACCAAAATGGGTGCCCGGTCAGAATGGGTTAAAGGACCACTTCACCACTTTTCAACCTATCTTCATATAATAGGTCCTCACTAATAATCATGATACAATGGTACAATTTTGTTCTACTCAGTCTGTAGTGTCTCATAGGAGGGCTGTGGGCAGTTCAGAAACCGTCTTCCAGTGACATCATCATTAGGCAGATTCTTTTTTAAACAAGATTTTTTTATAAAAATGTTTAGATTTTCATTATCGTGAGAACGATGGCTTCCATTTTCGCATTGCAACTTTCCAGGACTAGAAAGCCTGCAGTTTCTATTAGCTTGTATTCCCCATCGATGATGTCACTGGAAGACGGTTTATGAACTGCCCACAGCCCTCCTATGAGACACAGACCAATTGCGCCATTTTTTTCATGATGATTAGTGAGGACCTATTATATGAAGCTAGGTTGAAAAGTGGTGAAGTGGTCCTTTAATGCTAATAAGTGATAGATTATCATAATACATTTAGTGTTAGTCTAGTTTTAGTCGACTAAATGTCATAAGATTTTAGTCGACTAAATCTACAGGTGATTTAGTCGACTAAAATGTATTTTTGCGGGCCTTGTTGCCGTCTTAATGACTTATTTTACACTTGTAAAATAGCAGATCTACAAGCTCACAACAAGTTGTGAGCTTGTAGATCTGCTATTTTCAGCATGCAACCAAAGTGTAAAATGACTTATACTGGATCTCTTCTCCACTAGTCCCTTCCTAACATTTTAGTCTAGTTTTTATTTGTTGACGAAATTGTCAGTATACTTAGTCTTAGTTTTAGTCACCATAGCATAGTTTTAATTTAGTTTCCATTTAGTTTTCTTCAGTGGAAAAAAGGTAGTCGACGAACATTAGTTAGTTTTAGTCGACGAAAACAACCCTGCTGGTAGATCACCATCTACCTTTTGCGCAGCGCTGGTCTAAAAGGAGGACAAAAAGGTGGAACTGAAAAAGGAAAAAGTTTGTTTACTATGTTTTTTTACTTGGTGTTTTTGTCTCCCTTTTCTTTCCAATAAATAAATAGTTTTGACATGTTTTGGCACGTCTTAACCCATTCTGAACGGGAACCCATTTGGTGTAGCTATTGAAAAATAGCAGACCTACAAGCTCGTAGCGCGCCACCGAGTGGCGCGCTACGAGCTTGTAGGTCTGCTGTTTTAGAAAAATCGAAGAATGACTGACATTTTTTTTAGAATCTGATCTAAGGTCAGAATGGGTTAATCAGACCAGTGTGTGTCCAGTGGAAACCTCGTATGAATCTGATCTCAGGTCAGAATGGGTTAAGTTGTATTCCTTGAGGTCTCTCAAAAGAATAAAAAAATAAGCTTTAGAAGTTTTAGATTTTCTTCCGTCTGAAGAAGTTGTTTTCCGTTCCATCAAAGACATTGTTTTGACGTTCGGGGGGGGGGGGGGGGGGGTTAAATTATTCATGCGTCGACGACTTACACAACACATTGAGCGATGATATCTGTCGCTGTGTGGGGGGTGGTCTGTGTGTGCGTGTGTCGTATCTGGACAATAATCTTTATACTATATCATGCTATAATCAATTTACAATTTACAATTTAGGCATTTAGCAGACGCTCTTAATCCAGAGCGACTTACATTAAGCAAGAACAAAAGCATGGGAATACATCACAAAAAAGCATTTATTATGAAACATGCGTAAGCTAAGAAGGTAACAGTGGAATATCTATATGATGAAACTATACATACACTATACATAATAAACTATACATATTCACTACTATGCTATACATATGTACTATGGCGTGCTATGACTATATACAATACAATTATAGTGCTGTCTACATAACATGCTATACGTCTGTATCAAATGCTATCTAAGTCAACAGAAATGCTATCTAAGGGCGTAGGATAAGTGCTATGGGCCATGATGGAGTCTGAAAAGGTGGGTTTTCAGACTACGGCGGAAGATTGGGAGTGATGCTGCAGTTCTGACTGCAATGGGAAGTAATCAACTACATTCCCGTGCTAAAGTCAAATGTTACTGCACTGATGCCAAGTAGGCCTAAGAAGTCAATTGTCTTTTCAAGAGACGGGCTGTCTGTCTAGCTGAGAGCAATCATTACAGTGGAGTACTCTGCATTGTTCATTATTACTCCTGTGAAGCTACACTCCCAGGTGTGAATCAAAACACAAAACATATTCCTATGCAAGTTGTTGATCTGCATATACTATTGTTTCAACGAAGAGACTGCACTCTGTATGCATTTCTATGCCACTGTTGATATGTTAAAGTTTAAACCCATTCTGACCGGGCACCCATTTTGGTGTCAGCATCATGTCGTGCTTTAGCTATTGAAAAATAGCAGATCTACAAGCTCATATCGCGCCACCGAGTGGCGCGATACGAGCTTGTAGGTCTGCTATTTTTGAATAATCGTAGAACGACTGACATTTTTAGAATCTGATCTCAGGTCAGAATGGGTTCATCAGACCAGTGTTTGTCCAGTGGGAAACCTCGTATGAATCTGATCTCAGGTCAGAATGGATTAAAACCCCTCCTAGAAACCCCAACTGTTTGATGTTAGACTGCATATCATGTCCTGTAAATACAATGTTGAGTGAGTCTTGTTTGGGCAGGCTGACCCAGGGTCAGTCTGCTCTGTGCTCCGCGGCCCACAGCTCACGGGCCTGTTTGGGCAGGCTGACCCAGGGTCAGTCTGCTCTGTGCTCCGCGGCCCACAGCTCATGGGCCTGTTTGGGCAGGCTGACCCAGGGTCAGTCTGCTCTGTGCTCCGCGGCCCACAGCTCATGGGCCGCGGGAAGCTCTGCTGTTTTTTGGTCTCGGTTGTTGCAATAAATACTTCACTACACTTCAGTTCACGTCTCTGCCTGCGTGTTCCTTCATCCCAATCTCTGATCGTCTGATGCTTTGGCCTACAGTCTGCAGTCTGCTGTTTAGTATAGAGAAACTCATTTAGCCTTTTTGTCTCTAGTAGTCTAGTTTTAGTTAGTGTGGTGGGAGTAAAATGTACCACACGTGCGTGGTACGTGTGCGTGTGCGCGCGTGTGCGTGGTACGTGTGCGTGTGTGTGCGTGCGTGGTACGTGTGCGTGTGCGTGCGCTTGTGTGCGTGTTTGCGGGTAACAAGCACGGAGGAGGTCAGCAGTGACATACGCTGACCTCCTCCGGTCAGCGTATGACCTGCAGTGCACGCACGCACGCACGCAGGCAGGCACCACGCACGCACGCACGCACGCACGCACGCACGCAGGCACCACGCACGCACGCACGCACGCACGCAGGCACCACGCACGCACGCACGCACGCACGCAGGCACCACGCACGCACGCACGCACGCAGGCACGCAGGCACGCACGCACGCACGCACGCACGCAGGCACCACGCACGCACGCACGCACGCAGGCACCACGCACGCACGCACGCACGCAGGCACCACGCACGCAGGCACGCACGCACGCACGCACGCACCACACACGCAGGTCACATGTAGGTTAACGCCACCAGGAGGCCACAGCCTGACCTGCCCTGGTGGAGACCTGTCCTATTATAGCGCCACCAGGAGGCCACAACCTGACCTGACCTGGTGGAGACCTGTCCTATTATAGCACATTCATTCATTCATACATTGGGAGGTGAAGGTTCATTCATTCATACATTGGGAGGTGAAGGTTCATTCATTCATACATTAGAAGGTGAAGGTTCATTCATTCATACATTAGAAGGTGAAGGTTAATTCATTCATACATTAGAAGGTGAAGCGGTGAACAGTCGACGCCAGCATCCTCACTTCAACACATTCACACACCGACGGTGGCGAGCTCACACCGACCGACTCATTGGAGGCAGGGTGGGGTTCAGTGTCTCATTGGAGGCAGGGTGGGGTTCAGTGTCTCATTGGAGGCAGGGTGGGGTTCAGTGTCTCATTGGAGGCAGGGTGGGGTTCAGTGTCTCATTGGAGGCAGGGTGGGGTTCAGTGTCTCATTGGAGGCAGGGTGGGGTTCAGTGTCTCATTGGAGGCAGGGTGGGGTTCAGTGTCTCATTGGAGGCAGGGTGGGGTTCAGTGTCTCATTGGAGGCAGGGTGGGGTTCAGTGTCTCATTGGAGGCAGGGTGGGGTTCAGTGTCTCATTGGAGGCAGTGTGGGGTTCAGTGTCTCATTGGAGGCAGTGTGGGGTTCAGTGTCTCATTGGAGGCAGTGTGGGGTTCAGTGTCTCATTGGAGGCAGGGTGGGGTTCAGTGTCTCATTGGAGGCAGGGTGGGGTTCAGTGTCTCATTGGAGGCAGGGTGGGGTTCAGTGTCTCATTGGAGGCAGGGTGGGGTTCAGTGTCTCATTGGAGGCAGGGTGGGGTTCAGTGTCTCATTGGAGGCAGGGTGGGGTTCAGTGTCTCATTGGAGGCAGGGTGGGGTTCAGTGTCTCATTGGAGGCAGTGTGGGGTTCAGTGTCTCATTGGAGGCAGTGTGGGGTTCAGTGTCTCATTGGAGGCAGGGTGGGGTTCAGTGTCTCATTGGAGGCAGGGTGGGGTTCAGTGTCTCATTGGAGGCAGTGTGGGGTTCAGTGTCTCATTGGAGGCAGTGTGGGGTTCAGTGTCTCATTGGAGGCAGGGTGGGGTTCAGTGTCTCATTGGAGGCAGGGTGGGGTTCAGTGTCTCATTGGAGGCAGGGTGGTTTTCAGTGCCTTGCCCAAGGACACTTCCACATGTGGACAGGAGGAGGAGCCGGGATTCGAACCGCCGATCCAGGGATAATTGGACGACCTGCTCTACCTCCTGAGCCACAGCCGGCTAACACCTTGAATGGCATCATTATACACACACAGCTTACAGATAGATAGATAGATAGATAGATAGATAGATAGATAGATAGATAGATAGATAGATAGATAGATAGATAGATAGATAGATAGATAGATAGATAGATAGATAGATAGATAGATAGATATTAAACCAGGTTCCTACTTTGAGTCTTCTTGACGTCATCAGTTGTGTAAGTGATGGCCAGACTATGGAAAGGATAAAGCAATAGTCTCTCTCTCTCTCTCTCGCTCTCTCCCTTTCTGACCCTCGGACGATCCCTCCAGCTGTATCCACACATCTGGGACAAACAGCTGTATGTCCAGTCATCTCGTCCCCCTCCTCCACACATCTGGGACAAACAGCTGTATGTCCAGTCATCTCGTCCCCCTCCTCCACACACCTGGGACAAACAGCTGTATGTCCAGTCATCTCGTCCCCCTCCTCCACACATCTGGGACAAACAGCTGTATGTCCAGTCATCTCGTCCCCTCCTCCACACACCTGGGACAAACAGCTGTATGTCCAGTCATCTCGTCCCCTCCTCCACACACCTGGGACAAACAGCTGTATGTCCAGTCATCTCGTCCCCCTCCTCCACACACCTGGGACAAACAGCTGTATGTCCAGTCATCTCATCCCCCTCCTCCACACACCTGGACAAACAGCTGTATGTCCAGGTCATCTCGTCCCCCTCCCCCACACATCTGGGACAAACAGCTGTATGTCCAGTCATCTCGTCCCCCTCCTCCACACATCTGGGACAAACAGCTGTATGTCCAGTCATCTCGTCCCCCTCTCCACACACCTGGGACAAACAGCTGTATGTCCAGTCATCTCGTCCCCCTCCCCCACACATCTGGGACAAACAGCTGTATGTCCAGTCATCTCGTCCCCCTCTCCCACACACCTGGGACAAACAGCTGTATGTCCAGTCATCTCGTCCCCCTCTCCCACACACCTGGGACAAACAGCTGTATGTCCAGTCATCTCGTCCCCCTCCCCCACACATCTGGGACAAACAGCTGTATGTCCAGTCATCTCATCCCCCTCCTCCACACACCTGGGATGAACTGTAATCCTGTAAAAAAAAACATTACAGAACACGGCTTAGAATTCACCTTTTTGTCAAGTCGAGTCAGTTGCTTCCCACTGATATTCTGTGCGTTCCGATTTCCCATTTTAAACTTGCTACAAGCTCGTAACTTGCTACAAGCTCGTGGCGCGCCACTCGGTGGCGCGCCACGAGCTTGTAGCAAGTTACGAGCTTGTAGCAAGTTACGATTGTAGATCTGCTATTTCTTTCAATAGCTAAAGCATGACATGATGCTATAGCACCAAAAGGGGTTCCCGCCCGGAATGGGTTAAAGTCATTTAAATCAGACTTCTCTGTGTGGTTGTTCCCGCATAACTTCCTGGTTTGATGATGATGATGATGATGTCATACCCTCTAAAATGCCATACTGAGACGTTTTAAATAAATTGATGAATTTAAACACCACGATGGACCTTTCGACCCCCGAACTCTGACCCCGAGGGGGGGGTCTCCTCTCGCTCACACCCTCTCTCGCCCCTGTGGTGCAAGTGTGAATAATTTACATCACGTATCTCACACACACACACACACACACACACACACACACACACACACACACACACACACACACACACACACACACACACACACACACACACACACACAC
>NC_139719.1:46587188-46609615 GCF_964188405.1 Protomyctophum parallelum
TAATCCGGTCATTTTAACGGACCCCTCACCAACCTTAATCCGGTCATTTTAACGGACCCCTCACCAACCTTAATCCGGTCATTTTAACGGACCCCTCACCAACCTTAATCTGGTCGTTTTAACGGACCCCTCACCAACCTTAATCCGGTCGTTTTAACAGACCCCTCACCAACCTTAATCCGGTCGTTTTAACAGACCCCTCACCAACCTTAATCCGGTCGTTTTAATGGACCCCTCACCAACCTTAATCCGGTCGTTTTAACGGACCCCTCACCAACCTTAATCCGGTCGTTTTAACGGACCCCCTCACCAACCTTAATCCGGTCGTTTTAACAGACCCCTCACCAACCTTAATCCGGTCGTTTTAACGGACCCCTCACCAACCTTAATCCGGTCGTTTTAACGGACCCCTCACCAACCTTAATCCGGTCGTTTTAACGGACCCCTCACCAACCTTAATCCGGTCATTTTAACGGACCCCTCACCAACCTTAATCCGGTCGTTTTAACGGACCCCTCACCAACCTTAATCCGGTCGTTTTAACAGACCCCTCACCAACCTTAATCCGGTCGTTTTAACAGACCCCTCACCAACCTTAATCCGGTCGTTTTAACGGACCCCTCACCGGCCTTAATCCGGTCGTTTTAACGGACCCCTCACCGGCCTTAATCCGGTCGTTTTAACGGACCCCTCACCAACCTTAATCCGGTCGTTTTAACGGACCCCTCACCGGCCTTAATCCGGTCGTTTTAACGGACCCCTCACCAACCTTAATCCGGTCGTTTTAACGGACCCCTCACCAACCTTAATCCGGTCGTTTTAACGGACCCCTCACCAACCTTAATCCGGTCGTTTTAACGGACCCCTCACCAACCTTAATCCGGTCGTTTTAACGCACCCCTCACCAACCTTAACCTGGTCGTTTTAACGGACCCCTCACCAACCTTAATCCGGTCATTTTAACGGACCCCTCACCAACCTTAATCCGGTCGTTTTAACGGACCCCTCACCAACCTTAATCCGGTCGTTTTAACGGACCCCTCACCAACCTTAATCCGGTCGTTTTAACGGACCCCTCACCAACCTTAATCCGGTCGTTTTAACAGACCCCTCACCAACCTTAATCCGGTCGTTTTAACAGACCCCTCACCAACCTTAATCCGGTCATTTTAACGGACCCCTCACCAACCTTAATCCGGTCATTTTAACGGACCCCTCACCAACCTTAATCCGGTCATTTTAACGGACCCCTCACCAACCTTAATCTGGTCGTTTTAACGGACCCCTCACCAACCTTAATCCGGTCGTTTTAACAGACCCCTCACCAACCTTAATCCGGTCGTTTTAACAGACCCCTCACCAACCTTAATCCGGTCGTTTTAATGGACCCCTCACCAACCTTAATCCGGTCGTTTTAACGGACCCCTCACCAACCTTAATCCGGTCGTTTTAACGGACCCCTCACCAACCTTAATCCGGTCGTTTTAACAGACCCCTCACCAACCTTAATCCGGTCGTTTTAACGGACCCCTCACCAACCTTAATCCGGTCGTTTTAACGGACCCCTCACCAACCTTAATCCGGTCGTTTTAACGGACCCCTCACCAACCTTAATCCGGTCATTTTAACGGACCCCTCACCAACCTTAATCCGGTCGTTTTAACGGACCCCTCACCAACCTTAATCCGGTCGTTTTAACAGACCCCTCACCAACCTTAATCCGGTCGTTTTAACAGACCCCTCACCAACCTTAATCCGGTCGTTTTAACGGACCCCTCACCGGCCTTAATCCGGTCGTTTTAACGGACCCCTCACCGGCCTTAATCCGGTCGTTTTAACGGACCCCTCACCAACCTTAATCCGGTCGTTTTAACGGACCCCTCACCGGCCTTAATCCGGTCGTTTTAACGGACCCCTCACCAACCTTAATCCGGTCGTTTTAACGGACCCCTCACCAACCTTAATCCGGTCGTTTTAACGGACCCCTCACCAACCTTAATCCGGTCGTTTTAACGGACCCCTCACCAACCTTAATCCGGTCGTTTTAACGCACCCCTCACCAACCTTAACCTGGTCGTTTTAACGGACCCCTCACCAACCTTAATCCGGTCATTTTAACGGACCCCTCACCAACCTTAATCCGGTCGTTTTAACGGACCCCTCACCAACCTTAATCCGGTCGTTTTAACGGACCCCTCACCAACCTTAATCCGGTCATTTTAACGGACCCCTCACCAACCTTAATCCGGTCATTTTAAAGGACCCCTCACCAACCTTAATCCGGTCATTTTAAAGGACCCCTCACCAACCTTAATCCGGTCGTTTTAACGGACCCCTCACCAACCTTAATCCGGTCATTTTAAAGGACCCCTCACCAACCTTAATCCGGTCGTTTTAACGGACCCCTCACCAACCTTAATCCGGTCATTTTAACGGACACCTCACCAACCTTAATCCGGTCGTTTTAACGGACCCCTCACCAACCTTAATCCGGTCATTTTAACGGACCCCTCACCAACCTTAATCCGGTCGTTTTAACGGACCCCTCACCAACCTTAATCCGGTCATTTTAACGGACACCTCACCAACCTTCGCCTGTAAAAAAAGTGCCCGCTCAGTGACCATAGACTCCCAGGCTCTGCGTAAAAGGTCATCCCGGAGTTTAAAACAGAGCACCCGTTTGCACCACATTTTGCTTCCTATTTCATCTCATTATGAGCCATAATGTCAATGTGGCTGTTTTTTACGTGGACGCTAGCGGTGGCTAGCGGTGGTTAGCGGTGGCTAGCGGTGGCTAGCGGTGGTTAGCGGTGGCTAGCGGTGGTTAGCGGTGGCTAGCGGTGGCTAGCGGTGGCTAGCGGTGGTTAGCGGTGGTTAGCGGTGGCTAGCGGTGGCTAGCGGTGGTTAGCGGTGGCTAGCGGTGGTTAGCGGTGGTTAGCGGTGGCTAGCGGTGGCTAGCGGTGGTTAGCGGTGGTTAGCGGTGGTTAGCGGTGGCTAGCGGTGGCTAGCGGTGGTTAGCGGTGGTTAGCGGTGGTTAGCGGTGGTTAGCGGTGGTTAGCGGTGGCTAGCAATGAAGCTTTTTTTTTTTTTTTAGTGGTGCAACGACTCCAAGGAACAGCAATGTCCGTGTTCGTTCACCTGTGTTGGTCAATGAGCACCAGGATATGACTATGAGTACCAGTAGGAGCGCTGTTGTGCCAGAAACAGAGAGAGGGATAGTGCTGCACTGTTGCCTGCTAATGAGAGAGAGAGAGAGCGAGAGCGAGAGCGAGAGCGAGAGCGAGAGCGAGAGAGAGAGAGAGAGGGAGGGGTGGGGTGGGGGGGAGTTGCACAACTCAGTTCACACAGGTGTGATTTTTTTTACCGCCAATTCATCAAATCTCGTTCTCTCGTGCATGGCGTTGAAACAGTTAAGTATCTTGTCCACGCTGCCAGTAGAATACATATGTTTTTCACATTTACATTTATTTATTCATTATTTATTATATTTATTAAAAATAAGTCATTAGAGGTCGGCCTTGGCTGAAACCTTCAAATATGGAGATGACTGGTGTCATAGTAGTGATGTCATACAGTGCATGAGTGATGTCATAGACTGGTCACATGGTAGCCACATGGAGTCTGGTTTAGTTGACTCAATGTCTTCTGGTTTTCCTTCTTTTAGTGACCTTGTTGGCAGTGAGCACACTGTTGGTTGTCATGGCTACCAGTTCCCACCTGATGTTGTGTGGGAGTTCTGATTGGTCCAGACCGTACTGAATAACTGCTAGTTTACATAAAGTCTTAAGAGAAGGACTCAAGTCTAAGATGTACAGCTCATCAGTGGGTGTGTTGGTGCTGTATCCTCCAAAAAGGATGATACGATCTCCCACCATGCAACAGCACATCAGATACATTGGACATGGTCCTTTCCCCTTGGGCTCAACCTTCTTCCAGGAGAAGGTCTCTGGACTGAATTTCCACACATCATTCAAGGTATGGTTACCGTTCCAGCCACCAAATATGTACAGCTCTCCATTGTAGGTAAATGCTGAATGATCACTGCGTCCTTCTGGAAGCGGCTGTGCAGAAGGTGTGCTCAGCCAGAGGTCGGTCTCTGTGTCAAACACTCTGATGGTGTTGTAGTACTGACCCCCCATATAGCCCCCAGACACAAACATCTTTGTCCCAATGATGGTAGCAGAGTGATATCCTGAAGCAGGAGGTGGAGTTCCTCTGGTGTTCATTAAAGTCCAGACCATTGTGCTGGTGTCCAACTTGTACATGTCATTAGTGACTCCAGTCTGGGTGTATCCTCCATAGATAAACATTACCTTCACCAACACACAGGCTGAGTGGTAGTACCTCGCCTCTGGAACAGCTCCAGAAACCCTGCTGGGTTTCAACCACATGTGGGCGTCCACATCAAATGCATAAAGCTCATTGCAGTAAGGATAGCCTCCCCAGATGTAGACTGTATCTTCAACCAACACAGCTGTGTGTCCCCAGCGCCAGGATGGAACCTCTAGGTGACCGTCTCCTCTTCCAGGACTCACTGGAGGTAACTTATTCCAGCATAAAGACATTGTGTTGAAAACATGGACATCCATCTGTTCCATGTTGTTTCCTCCATCACAGTAGCCTCCAAAGGAATACAGTTTGTTCCTCACTGCTACAGAAGCAGCATCGGGTCGCTTTGGTCCTCCTGTTTTGGCAACGGTCCAAGAAAGCATCGCTCTGTCTTTCTGTCTGTCCGTCTCCCTCTCTCTCTCGACGTCTACAGTTATTTTCAACAGGCATCATCTTATATATTCCGTGTGTGAGATCACACGCAACACAAACTGTTGCCATGCACGCCTTAACGATGCCAATTAGTGCAGCTGTTCTCATTTGCACCTTTTGAGTCTCTTTAAAAGCCTGTTCATTCACACTTACTGTAAACTGTTGGTATCAGAGGTGTGTAGAGAGAATCCCTGGCAAGATGTCCCCTCAGCCAGTTAGTTCTGGGACTAACACTGGAAAGATGTCCCCTCAGCCAGTTAGTTCTGGGACTAACACTGGAAAGATGTCCCCTCAGCCAGTTAGTTCTGGGACTAACACAAGCACAACCACCAGACAGAAAACAAACGGGACTACAGCAACGCATAAGAAAACAAAAAGAAAGCCATCTCACACACTGGAAAATATCTACCCAAAACCAGAGCAACATGGAATGCCATTTAGCTCTAAACAGAGAATACACAGTAGCAGAATACTTGAACACTGTAACTGATCCAAAACTAAGGAAAACATTAACTCGATATAGACTCAGTGGACACAGTCTTGCGATTGCAGACTATGCACCCACGCACTGCACACAAAACGAGGTCTGTCCACTGTACCAAGACATCAGAGACACATACTGTCTGTCCATTGTACCAAGACATCAGAGACACATACTGTCTGTCCACTGTACCAAGACATCAGAGACACATACTGTCTGTCCATTGTACCAAGACATCAGAGACACATACTGTCTGTCCACTGTACCAAGACATCAGAGACACATACACCAATACATCAGAGACACATGCTGTCTGTCCGCTGTACCAAGACATCAGAGACACATAGTGTCTGTCCACTGTACCAAGACATCAGAGACACATACTGTCTGTCCACTGTACCAAGACATCAGAGACACATACTGTCTGTCCACTGTACCAAGACAGAGACACATACTGTCTGTCCACTGTACCAACACATCAGAGACACATACTGTCTGTCCACTGTACCAAGACATCAGAGACACATACTGTCTGTCCACTGTACCAAGACATCAGAGACACATACTGTCTGTCCACTGTACCAAGACATCAGAGACACATACTGTCTGTCCACTGTACCAAGACATCAGAGACACATACTGTCTGTCCACTGTACCAAGACATCAGAGACACATGCTGTCTGTCCACTGTACCAAGACATCAGAGACACATGCTGTCTGTCCACTGTACCAAGACATCAGAGACACGTACTGTCTGTCCACTGTACCAAGACATCAGACATATACTGTCTGTCCACTGTACCAAGACATCAGAGACACATACTGTCTGTCCACTGTACCAAGACATCAGAGACACATACTGTCTGTCCATTGTACCAAGACATCAGAGACACATACTGTCTGTCCACTGTACCAAGACATCAGAGACACATACACCAATACATCAGAGACACATGCTGTCTGTCCGCTGTACCAAGACATCAGAGACACATACTGTCTGTCCACTGTACCAAGACATCAGAGACACATACTGTCTGTCCACTGTACCAAGACATCAGAGACACATACTGCCTGTCCACTGTACCAAGACATCAGAGAGACACATACTGTCTGTCCACTGTACCAAGACATCAGAGACACATACTGTCTGTCCATTGTACCAAGACATCAGAGACACATACTGTCTGTCCACTGTACCAAGACATCAGAGACACATACTGTCTGTCCACTGTACCAAGACATCAGAGACACATACTGTCTGTCCACTGTACCAAGACATCAGAGACACATACTGTCTGTCCACTGTACCAAGACATCAGAGACACATACTGTCTGTCCACTGTACCAAGACATCAGAGACACATACTGTCTGTCCACTGTACCAAGACATCAGAGACACATACTGTCTGTACACTGTACCAAGACATCAGAGACACATACTGTCTGTCCACTGTACCAAGACATCAGAGACACATACACCAATACATCAGAGACACATGCTGTCTGTCCGCTGTACCAAGACATCAGAGACACATACTGTCTGTCCACTGTACCAAGACATCAGAGACACATACTGTCTGTCCACTGTACCAAGACATCAGAGACACATACTGCCTGTCCACTGTACCAAGACATCAGAGAGACACATACTGTCTGTCCACTGTACCAAGACATCAGAGACACATACTGTCTGTCCATTGTACCAAGACATCAGAGACACATACTGTCTGTCCACTGTACCAAGACATCAGAGACACATACTGTCTGTCCACTGTACCAAGACATCAGAGACACATACTGTCTGTCCACTGTACCAAGACATCAGAGACACATACTGTCTGTCCACTGTACCAAGACATCAGAGACACATACTGTCTGTCCACTGTACCAAGACATCAGAGACACATACTGTCTGTCCACTGTACCAAGACATCAGAGACACATACTGTCTGTCCACTGTACCAAGACATCAGAGACACATACTGTCTGTCCACTGTACCAAGACATCAGAGACACATACTGTCTGTCCACTGTACCAAGACATCAGAGACACATACTGTCTGTCCACTGTACCAATACATCAGAGACACATACTGTCTGTCCACTGTACCAAGACATCAGATACACATACTGTCTGTCCACTGTACCAAGACATCAGAGACACATACTGTCTGTCCACTGTACCAAGACATCAGAGACACATACTGTCTGTCCACTGTACCAAGACATCAGAGACACATACTGTCTGTCCACTGTACCAAGACATCAGAGACACATACTGTCTGTCCACTGTACCAATACATCAGAGACACATACTGTCTGTCCACTGTACCAAGACATCAGATACACATACTGTCTGTCCACTGTACCAAGACATCAGAGACACATACTGTCTGTCCACTGTACCAAGACATCAGAGACACATACTGTCTGTCCACTGTACCAAGACATCAGAGACACATACTGTCTGTCCACTGTACCAATACATCAGAGACACATACTGTCTGTCCACTGTACCAAGACATCAGATACACATACTGTCTGTCCACTGTACCAAGACATCAGAGACACATACTGTCTGTCCACTGTACCAAGACATCAGAGACACATACTGTCTGTCCACTGTACCAAGACATCAGAGACACATACTGTCTGTCCACTGTACCAAGACATCAGAGACACATACTGTCTGTCCACTGTACCAAGACATCAGAGACACATACTGTCTGTCCACTGTACCAAGACATCAGAGACACATACTGTCTGTCCACTGTACCAAGACATCAGAGACACATACTGTCTGTCCACTGTACCAAGACATCAGAGACACATACTTCCCACAGACTACAATCACCCAAGGGGAGTTTGACAACATGACTAATAACAAGAAACTCCCATAACTGTTGAAGTAAAACAATGTGCAAACACAGATATGTGAGCTGCTGAAGGATGTCAAATGGAATACAACCACCTTAAGGAATACAACTCTTTGTGTGTACACTGTATATACCCTACACTGTTTACAGCAAATAACCTCGCTTCATAGAAATGATGTCATATAAACAGAGCAACTAACTTTAATTATACAACAGGTCATTTCGAGGAAGCATTCTGATTGGTTGAAACGGTGTCTAGTCGTGGATCAAACCAGCACCGTTCACCACCCAATCAAAACAAATAATTCAGCCGCTCTGTTCTCCCAGAGCGCTATAGCAAACTGGGTGGCTAGGCTAGCTAGTTTCTTGGGACATTTGTGGTCGTAGTGACTACATCTGTCATTCTTTTTTTTTTTTTCAGCGATTTTCTTAGTTTTAAGGGTAACTGTTCGAGGGTGTTGTTTAACGTGATTATTGCCACGACAGTGATGCGGTCAGGAACGAGACGAAGTCGAGTTCCGCAAGCATCACTGAAGTGTAATATTGTTTAATTAAATTACATTGTAATAAATGATATTTGATATTTGTCTTAAATGTTTTCATACTGAGCGAATCGAAAACATTGAATAAGTATAAAGCTAACGTCTCTATATGTCTCTTACAGAACATGCACAATATTTGTATAGTTTCACAAGACTGGCCAAAGTGTTAAATTAACACAGCTCTGTTTACACCTTTATTTAATTGTGGGCTCGCCACAGCGAGCACACACTAGTTACTCTCAGTTTATATTTATTCCAATTTCCGCCACTTTTTTTGGCACCCTACTACTTCCACATACTTTATGCTAGAAATTTAGTTCAAACTTCAAACTGTTCAGCTCTTTGCAGTTATTATTGCTCCAATTAGAATTTTTACAAAGTTTTATACTTTTTATACTTTTTAACTTTTTAACTTTTTTTTACATTCTTTATAGTGAGAGTTGATGGAAGAAAGGTCCCATTTTTCACAGTTAACTTTTTTGAGCTCTTATTACTCCGTCATACTTTCACTTTGAAACTTCATTCAAACTTTATAATGTTCATCTATCGTTGAACTTTAATTGGTGAAAAAGTTGTTTTGAAAAAGTTTATACTTTTTAAAATATTTAACTTTATTTATAGTTTTTTCCTCCCATTGACAATGTATGGGATTGATCTCTAAATCAACCTCACTTTTGCAGCCTCATTACTCTGGCATACTTTGTCGTAGAAACGTGATTTAAACTTTAGAAAGCTCACACGACTCTGGACTTTTTCGTGGTTCAAACCGTATTCGAATACGTTAAACGTTTTTTCCGAAATCGCAGTTCAATCGCAGGCCGTTTCGCCTAATTAGTGCCAAGTTAGAGTGCAGGGCTTCTTTCACTAGAGTGCGTGAACAGAAAATCTTTCCTTGAAAATTTACCAAACAAATTGCCGTCCCGGCCAAAATATTCACTTTACACGCATGTCCTTTGGTCATTTTGTAGCCACACATGTCCTCTTTCACACAATGTGACCACCAAAACACAGAGACATACAGAATGTGAACTACAGCCTTTTAAGTGACACAAATACAGTCAATCTGCTCATTGACCTCAATTGTAAAATCCTTACGAGGAAATTATCGCGATGACAATTCTTAACTCGCTCTTATAACCACATTTTCGATCGTACCAACACCACAATAGCACATGGTGTACCTCAATATCTCAGGCCACTCACAGCGAAAAAATTATTTGCATTCGACTTTTACTTTTTGCGATAGAGCAATTTGTTCGGGCATAGTTTCCCCCCATTCAGAACCATTGTAAAATAAGAGATCAAGTTGCGCGCCACTCCCAGTCTTTTACACTTCCACAGCTGAGACATATAAGGGCTTAATTACAGGGCTGAAATTAAAGTTACAAGATCTCAATGAGTTGCTCTGCGATACCTTGTGGGCTTGTAGGTCTGCTATTTGTGCAATTGGATGGCCTTTACACAGATAGATCAGATAGAGATGAAAAAGTATTTTCAAAAAAGTATTTTCAGAAAAGTATTTTCAAAAAAGTATTTTCAAAAAAGTATTTTCAAAAAAGTATTTTCAAAAAAGTATTTTCAAAAAATATTTTCAAAAAAATAAAAATAAAATAAAAAATGGAAAAAAATGAAAAAAATAAAAAAAAAATGGAAAAAAATATAAAAAATGAAAAAATTGAAGAAAAAAAAGAAATTGGAAAAAATTGGATTTTTTTTTCAAAAAAATGTAACAATTAAAAACATTTAAAAATTAAAAACTAACTTTTTTTTAAACTTAAAAAGAAAAAACTTTTAATAAAGAACTTAATATTATTATTTTTTTACATTTAAAGAAAAATCTTAGACCATTATCAATAATCATTGTGTTTATGCTTTTAAAGATAGGCCTATACGCTATTTGAACCTTCTTTTTACATGTAAAAGTATGCTATTTCTGTTAAGCTCATGAATGCTTTTATATGTATACTCCATTGGATTGACTCTTTTTTTCTTTTTCTTTTTTACCTTTTCTTAATTCATCAAGAATACATTGTAAAGCATTATTCACACATTACAAATCATTAGTAGACAGTAATACTTTACTTACTTTATTCTGCCACTTTTTGGGCATCGTACTACTTCCACATACTTTATTCCGCTTTATGCAGTTATTAATGCTTATTCTTTTTACCAATTTTTATACATTATTTTTTAAACTTTTCCTTCAGCTTTAATACATTTTCTACTGTACATTATATACATTGCGTCTTTTGGCGAGCCCACGCAGTTTCTGCAGGGAACTGCTTTCTAGTTCCTTTTTATATTCAATATTTTACACCGTTTTATTTTGATTGTCTTTTTGATTCCACTTTCTGCTTCGGCAACAATGTAAACGTATGTTTTCTCCTTTCAATGTGATGTCAGTGAAGACATGAGCACATCGAGTCTGTGTGTGTGTGTGTGTGTGTGTGTGTGTGTGTGCATGCGTGTGCGTGCGTGCGTGCGTGCGTGCATGCTCACTCACTCACTCGCTCCCATCCAGACGGGGAGAGACGATTTGATCTGCCAGCCGGCGGGAGCGTCAATTACCACGGCAACCTTCAGGCTCGCTTCCCACAATCCACCTCACTTCTGGGGTATGGGATGAGACCATAGAGTTATATATCTATAGAGAAGACACCCGAGTTCTCCTTCCATCCACTTGCATTGAGTTGCTCAAAAGCGCATGAGGCGGATTCACTCCTCCTTCCTGGTAGGAACAGAGTGCATTCTGGGATTGATTGGTCCCAAACACATGAACGCGCTGCCGTTGACTATCATTGTGCCGTTTGTGCGCGTTCACGTATGAAACATTCGTTCACGTGTCATGGCCCCAATCACATGAACGTGCGCAATGATAGTCAACGGAGCAGTGCTGGGCTCGAGCTGCAATACCAAATCCGGCCACTATGTCCATTTCGCCTCAGGGTGTCCTCTGGGTGCCTTCTCTAGAAATATATATACTCTAAGGATGAGACGGCCCTTCTGGGGTATGGGATGAGACGGTCCTTCTGGGGTATGGGATGAGACGGTCCTTCTGGGGTATGGGACGAGACGGGTCCTGATGAAGGGAGAGAGAGAGAGAATTAGTAGGGTCCAGACTCCACACAAATTAATGGAAATGTGATTTCAAGGGGGAGTGGTCTATCCAGGCTACTGAAATATTTGACGTCATGTTTTTAATGTCACTAAGACCAAGGAGCTGTGCTTGGGAGGGGGGGGGGCAGAGGGTCCAGGGTCCATCTTTAGGCCTGTTACTGTGAGGGGGGAGGGGGGGCAGAGGGTCCAGGGTCCATCTTTAGGCCTGTTACTGTGAGTGGGGAGGAGGTGGAGCAGGTCAGTGACTTTAAATATCTGGGAAGGAACCATAGACAATAAACTCACCGTTCAGACTAATGCAGAGAGCGTCTACAAAAAGGCCTTCGAGATCTGTGTAAAGGAGCAGTTCACCCAAAAACAAATGTCGTATTTTCTATCAATTACTGTGATAAAGACAGACTGCTTTCTCACTTTTCCTCTTGAGCCACACATTGTTTAATTGTTTTTCATCTTCTGTTTATCATGACCTCCTTTCATACTCAACATGCCCTCCGTATTTAGTCATTATCCAACAGTTTGCTGTTTAACTATGCCGGCTAAGTTAGCAATCAGTTGATCTTGACTTCTACCGTTGTATCTCTGCATATATTCATTCTTTTCATTTCATCATTTGGACAGAGACAATTGTGACCAAACTTGACTGGGAGACTGCCATTGGATTTTTTTGAATTTTTGTTTTTTCATTTCATAGGAAAGCAGGGAATCATAGCTTCAAATTGACATATTGGTTGTTCAGTTTGACCCACCGGTTTTGGAGATATGGCTTATAGAGTAATGTCTTGCAGAGAAACGGCGAGTTGAGAAAACAGGCTTGAAAGGTTCACTTCTGTAGCCTGGTTAATAAACCAGACTAATATCGCACGGACCGCGGGATATTAGTCTGGGGAGGCTCAGCTTGGATTTCATTTCCAGGGAAACATTTTCTCTTTGACGCAATTGGTCAGAGCTACTGTCAGTCAAAGGTCTCAAGCATTGAAAGTCACTGTACCAAAGCCCGCCCATATTGCATACCGTGTCCCGATTGGCCGCCCACATTCTCTGGTGTAGGAAATGGGCGTACAATTGAGCCTCTCCAGACCGAAATCCGCCGGCAGGCAATTTATTTTTGCCAACGGCTGATTCGGTCTGGTTTATTAACCAGGCTATCACTTCTGTGGTCTCTAACATTACAATAGCTACATGCTTAAGCATTTTTTTCATATTTACATGTCAATTTCAGCTTTGACACTTATTTCAGACATGCTCTAGTAAGTGAAGAGTCTGCCTGTGTTTTTAACTCATTTTGAAAAAGAAAAAAAGAAAAAGGTTTTTCTCCTCTGGTGAAAAGCTGGAATGTGCGCGATGGCAGTCTCTCAGTCAAATCTGGTCACAATTGGTTGGTCAAACATACTTTTATTCCTTTCAAATCCAACAGTTTGACAACATAGTAATGATAACTCAAACACCCACTACTCACACCGTCCTCATTTCCTGGTCAAAGTTAAACAAAAGAGTCACCACTGAATCCACTGCTCCTTTTATAGGTGGAGGATTCAAACTGGGTTGCACCATGTTGCAGGGGTGCAGGGGTGTCAGAATTTTTCCTTTTTTTTTTTTTGGCATTTCGCTTGCCGTACGCTAACGCTCAGTGCAACTATTAGCTTGTCATTGACTCCCATGTTAGCGCGGCGGAAAGAATGACTCGTATCTCCTAATCCAAGGCGCTCTCCGTGGTGATGAATGGATCGATATGCTGGCGCTTTATTTCTGCTCCTCATCCGTCTCTCCCGCAAAATATGAATGTTTTTTGGAGCGTAAAACAATATATTAAGATGATCGGGGATGTGAGGTCCCTTTGTAAAGTCAACTTTTTTAGGCAAGTGTTTCCTGTTTCATGGCTTTCAAAGTAAAAGCGATCAGACAACTCTGGCACTCTATAGCCTTTATTTTGAAGGCACTTCCTGTACTAAATGTGTTAATATGATTGCAACGAGACGGGTTGTTTAAGACCTGGTGTGTTCATTACTTTGGTATTGACGAATATACTGCAAATGTTGGGAAATGTTTTCTGCGTTGCATGTTCACTAGATTTATTGTATTTAAGTGAATGCTTTGGGGAAACCTGTCTCTAGACGGATGGTTTGGGCCAATAGTCAGAGGCCTGGGTTTGAGTTCATGTAGTCAGTCCATGGTGAGACATGGGGGGGGGAAGGGGCACAATGCGGGAAGCTCTGCCCTAGGACAGTGTTGGGACTGGAAATGTCCACACTGGACGCTTGAATTTAACCCATTCTGACCTGAGATCAGATTCTAAAAATGTCTATTACATCCTGACAGTTTCATTATTAACCCATTCTGACCTGAGATCAGATTCTAAAAGTGTCTTCGATTAAAAAAAAGATAGCAGACCTACAAGCTCGTATCGCGCCACTCGGTGGCGCGATACGAGCTTGTAGATCTGCTATTTTTCAATAGCTAAAGCATAACATGATGCCGACACCAAAATGGGTGCCCGGTCAGAATGGGTTAAAGCATAGCATGTAAGTTTGTTATTTTCATTTTTGGGAAGTTACATTTTATTTTTGTGCAAGAAATATTTTCCTGCGGCATTTTTTTTGGAACATTATTTTTTGGAACTGATTGAAGAAATAAATCTTTGGCAATAATAGATAATTTTTGGTCTGTCATTTTTCTGTGCGCCTCATCAACGGACTCATGTACAGTTACCCCCCCCATGAAGCCTTGGATTCAATGCAGGTCAATTTATGATGATGAGGTCACCCACTTACAGTACGTCATTTACCATTGGCTTTGATGTACAGGAGAATATCCGTCATACAAAGTCCATAGACTTAGCCACACACATGACGTCACAGGCTGAACACACAAAGACAGGCGTTTTAGGGGCTAGACCTCTCAACAAAAAAGGAAAAAAGGAAAGAAAATCACACTCATGTGAAGTGAGTGGTGCCTTTCATCATGATGATGTCATCATACATCAGCCAATTAAAATCATCACATTCTGTGCTGAACACACACACACACAGCTGTGCGTACTCGATGAAAATTCAGAATGGGTTAAAAAAAAATCACACTTTTGTGAAGTGAGGGGCGATCTTATCGTCGTACATCACATTCCGTGCTCAGCCAATCAAATCAAATGTGGTAAACGCAGTCGCACAAAGCTGGACAAAAATGTTAGTGAGAATTCAGAACGGGGTAAAAAAAAATCACACTTGTGTGAAGTGAGAGGCGCTTTTCTGGCATGATGATGAAGTCACCCACTTACGTCATTTACCACTGACTTGGCAATTTGATGTACAGAAGAATATCAGTCATACAAAGTCCATAGACTTAGATACACATGACGTCATACAAAGTCCATAGACTTATCTACATGTGACGTCACACAAAGTCCATAGACTTAGATACACATCACAAGCCGAACACACAAAGCCAGGTGTTAAAAAAGGATAAAAGAATCACACTCATGTGAAGTGAGCGGCGCTCTTATCATCATACAGTGAGCGCTGCCTTTCATCAAGATGATGATGATGAATGACGATGACGACATCATATCAAATCAGCCAATCAAATCATCACATTCGGTGCTACAGACACACACAAAGCTGTGCATAAGAGAGGCCAGCTCCGCTCAAAAGAATAAAAACCCAACCCAGGTAGGATGTGTAATTGACGTCATACTTCGGCGCTCTATTCAAGTGCAATCTGAGCTCAGTCCAAATGAAAGCATTTATTTTATTGAGCATAGTTACGTTGACAGAACGGCACAGGAGGATGAAACACGCACAACATGACAACCTTGACTTGGGCCGAAAAACGTACGCCCAAATACGGAGATGACTGGCGTCATAGTGGTGATGTCATACTGTACATGAGTGATGTCATTATACTGGTGGTCACATGGAGTCTGGTTTAGTTGACTCAATGTCTTCTGGTTTTCCTTCTTCTAGTGACCTTGTTGGCAGTGAGCACACTGTTGGTTGTCATGGCTACCAGTTCCCACCTGATGTTGTGTGGGAGTTCTGATTGGTCCAGACCGTACTGAATAACTGCTAGTTCACATAAAGTCTTAAGAGAAGGACTAAAGTCTAAGATGTACAGCTCATCAGTGGGTGTGTTGGTTCTGTATCCTCCAAAAAGGATGATACGATCTCCCACAATGCAACAGCACATACTGTACATTGGACCTGGACCTTTCCCCTTCGGCTTAACCTTCTTCCAGGAGAAGGTCTCTGGACGGAATTTCCACACATCATTGAAGGTCTGCTTATAGTTCCTGCCACCAAATATGTACAGCTCTCCATTGTAGGTAAATGCTGAATGTTCACTGCGTCCGTTTGGAAGAGGCTGTGCAGAAGGTGTGCTCATCCAGAGGTCTGTCTCTGTGTCAAACACTCTGATGGTGTTGTAGTACTGGTCCCCACAGCCCACAGACACAAACATCTTTGTCCCAATGATGGTACAAGAGTGACATTCTGAAGCAGGAGGTGGAGTTCCTCTGGTGTTAATGAAAGACCAGACCATTGTGCTGGTGTCCAACTTGTACATGTCATTAGTGTATCCAGTCAGCTTGGTTTCTCCTCCATGGATAAACATGACCTTCTCCAACACACAGGCTGAGTGGCCCAACCTCGCCTCTGGAACAGCTCCAGAAACCCTGCTGGGTTTCAACCATATGTGGGCGTCCACATCAAAAGCATAAAGCACATTGCAGTAAGGATAGCCTCCCCAGATGTAGACTGTATCTTCAACCAACACAGCTGTGTGGTCGCAGCGCCTGGATGGAACCTCAAGGTGACCGTCCCCTCTTCCAGGACTCACTGGAGGTAACTTCTTCCAGCATAAATACATTGTGTTGAAAACATGGACATTCATCTGTTCCATGTTGTTCTCTCCATCATAGTAGCCTCCAAAGGAATACAGTTTGTTCCTCACTGCTACAGCAGCATGAGAGACTCGCTTTGGTCCTCCTGTTTTGGAAACGGTCCAAGACAACATCGCTCAGTCTGTCTGTCTGTCTGTCTGTCTGTCTGTCTGTCGCTCTCTTCTCTCTCAAATTCTCAATGCCTACAGTCATTTTCAACACGGTGCATCATCTTATACATCTTCTGGTGTGAAATCACACGCAACACAAACTGTTGCCATGCACGCCTTAACGATACCAATTCACACAGCAATTCTCATCTGCACCTTTTGACTCTGATCTGGCGACACCAGGAAAATGCTCTGTGTGTCATATTCTGCTATACTTGTGGGGACATTTGGTCCTCTCTAGTGCAAGGGGATTTATCTTCGTTCGAGATCTGTGTAAAGGAGCAGTTCACCCAAAAACAAATGTCGTATTTTCCATCAATTACACACCCCATGAAGCCTTGGATTCAATGCAGGTCAATATATCATGATGATCATTTATGATGATGAGGTCACCCACTTACGTCATTTACCATTGGCTTTGATGTACAGAAGAATATCCGTCATACAAAGTCCATAGACTTAGCCACACACATGACGTCACAGGCTGAACACACAAAGACAGGCGTTTTAGGGGCTAGACCTCTCAACAAAAAAGGAAAAAAGGAAAGAAAATCACACTCATGTGAAGTGAGTGGTGCCTTTCATCATGATGATGATGATGTCATCATACATCAGCCAATTGAATCATCACATTCTGTGCTGAACACACACACACACACAGCTGTGCGTACTCGATGAAAATTCAGAATGGGTTAAAAAAATCACACTTGTGTGAAGTGAGGGGCGATCTTATCGTCGTACATCACATTCCGTGCTCAGCCAATCAAATCATCTCAAATGTGGTAAACGCAGTCGCACAAAGCTGGACAAAAATGTTAATGAGAATTCAGAACGGGGTAAAAAAAAAATCACACTTGTGTGAAGTGAGAGGCGCTTTTCTGGCATGATGATGAAGTCACCCACTTACGTCATTTACCATTGACTTGGCAATTTGACGTACAGAAGAATGTCAGTCATACAAAATCCATAGACTTAGATACACATCACAAGCCGAACACACAAAGCCAGGTGTTAAAAAATGATAAAAGAATCACACTCATGTGAAGTGAGCGGCGCTCTTATCATCATACAGTGAGCGCTGCCTTTCATCAAGATGATGATGATGAACGATGATGACGTCATCATATCAAATCAGCCAATCAAATCATCACATTCGGTGCTACAGAGACACACAAAGCTGTGCATAGGAGAGGCCAGCTCCGCTCAAAAAAATAAAAACCCAACCCAGGTAGGATGTGTAATTGACGTCATACTTCGGCGCTCTATTCAAGTGCAATCTGAGCTCAGTCCAAATGAAAGCATTTATTTTATTGAGCATAGTTACGTTGACAGAACGGCACAGGAGGATGAAACACGCACAACATGACAACCTTGACTTGGGCCGAAAAACTTACGCCCAAATACGGAGATGACTGGCGTCACAGTGGTGATGTCACACTGTACATGAGTGATGTCATTATACTGGTGGTCACATGGAGTCTGGTTTAGTTGACTCAATGTCTTCTGGTTTTCCTTTTTCTAGTGACCTTGTTGGCAGAGAGCACACTGTTGGTTGTGGGAGTTCAGATTGGTCCAGACCGTACTGAATAACTGCTAGTTTACATAAAGTCTTAAGAGAAGGACTCAAGTCTAAGATATACAGCTCATCAGTGGGTGTTTTGGCTCTGTGCTTGTATCCTCCGAAAAGGATGATACGATATCCCACAATGCAACAGCACATCCTGTATGTTGGACCTGGTCCTTTCCCCTTGGGCTCAACCTTCTTCCAGGAGAAGGTCTCTGGATTGAATTTCCACACATCATTGAAGGTCTGGTTACGGTTCCAGCCACCAAATATGTACAGCTCTCCATTGTAGGTAAAGGCTGAATGATGACAGCGTGGTTCTGGAAGAAGCTGTGCAGAAGGTGTGCTCAGCCAGAGGTCGGTCTCTGTGTCAAACACACTGATGTCGTTGTAGTACTGGTCCACATCGCCCCCAAATACAAACATCTTTTTTCCAATGATGGTAGCAGAGTGACACCATGAAGCAGGAGGTGGAGTTCCTCTGGTGTTAATGAAAGACCAGACCATTGTGCTGGTGTCCAACTTGTACATGTCATTAGTGTATCCAGTCAGCTTGGTGTTTCCTGCAAGGATAAACATGTCCTTCCCCAACACACAGGCTGAATGGCCCAACCTCGCCTCTGGAACAGCTCCAGAAACCCTGCTGGGTTTGAACCATCTCTGGGCGTCGACATCAAAAGCATAAAGCACATTGCAGTAAGGATAGCCTCCCCAGATGTAGACTGTATCTTCTACCAACACAGCTGTGTAGCCCCGGCGCCTGGATGGAACCTCTAGGTGACCGTCTCCTCTTCCAGGTTCCACTGGAGGTAACTTCTTCCAGCATAAAAACATTGTGTTGAAGACATGGACATCCATCTGTTCCATGTTGTTGAAGGTCTCTCCATTATAGCCTCCAAAGGAATACAGTTTGTTCCTCACTGCTACAGCAGCATGATGGACTCGCTTTGGTCCTCCTGTTTTGGAAACGGTCCAAGACAACATTGCCCTGTCTGTCTGTCTGTCTGTCTGTCTGTCTGTCTCTTCTCTTCTCTCTCAATGTCTACAGTCATTTTCAACACGGTGCATCATCTTATATATCTTCTGGTGTGAAATCACACGCAACACAAACTGTTGCCGTGCACGCCTTAACGATACCAATTCACACAGCAATTCTCATCTGCACCTTTTGACTCTGATCTGGCGACACCAGGAAAATGCTCTGTGTGTCATATTCTGCTATACTTGTGTGGACAACCACACTAAAATAATAAACTGGAGCTATGTGGGTCTGTACCTAACTGGATGACTGGCTGGCTGCCTGGTTGACTGGATGGCTGGCTGACTACAGCCAGCCAGTCAGTCAGTCAACCATATAGCCAGTCAGTCAGTCAGTCAGTCAGCCAGCCAGCCAGTCAGTCAGTCAGCCAACCATACAGCCAGTCAGTCAGTCAGTCAGTCAGTCAGTCAGTCAGCCAGTCAGTCAGCCAGTCAGTCAGCCAGCCAGTCAGTCAGCCAGTCAGTCAGTCAGCCAGTCAGCCAGTCAGTCAGCCAGTCAGCCAGCCAGCCAGCCAGTCAGTCAGTCAGTCAGCCAGTCAGTCAGTCAGCCAGCCAGCCAGCCAGTCAGTCAGTCAGTCAGCCAGCCAGTCAGCCAGTCAGCCAGTCAGTCAGACAGTCAGACAGCCAGTCAGTCAGTCAGTCAGTCAGCCAGCCAGCCAGCCAGCCAGTCAGCCAGTCAGTCAGCCAGTCAGTCAGCCATCCAGTCAGCCAGTCAGTCAGCCAGACAGTCAGTCAGTCAGTCAGCCAGGGACAGACACACATAGCTACGTAATGGAGTGGTTGGCACCACTCAAAAAGAAGAAAACACAGACGATAGCGCTGTCAAACAAGTCTATGAAGCCATCTGTGGAATCTATGAACCTTTTTGAATACAGTATGAACCTTTATGAATACAGTATGAACCTTTATGAATACAGTATGAACCTTTATGAATACAGTATGGACCTTTTTGAATACAGTATGGACCTTTATGAATACAGTATGAACCTTTATGAATACAGTATGGACCTTTATGAATACAGTATGGACCTTTATGAATACAGTATGGACCTTTATGAATACAGTATGGACCTTTATGAATACAGTATGGACCTTTATGAATACAGTATGGACCTTTATGAATACAGTATGGACCTTTATGAATACAGTATGGACCTTTTTGAATACAGTATGGACCTTTTTGAATACAGTATGGACCTTTTTGAATACAGTATGAACCTTTATGAATACAGTATGAACCTTTATGAATACAGTATGAACCTTTATGAATACAGTATGAACCTTTATGAATACAGTATGAACCTTTATGAATACAGTATGAACCTTTATGAATACAGTATGAACCTTTATGAATACAGTATGAACCTTTATGAATACAGTATGAACCTTTATGAATACAGTATGAACCTTTATGAATACAGTATGAACCTTTATGAATACAGTATGAACCTTTATGAATACAGTATGAACCTTTATGAATACAGTATGAACCTTTATGAATACAGTATGAACCTTTATGAATACAGTATGAACCTTTATGAATACAGTATGAACCTTTATGAATACAGTATGAACCTTTATGAATACAGTATGAACCTTTATGAATACAGTATGAACCTTTATGAATACAGTATGAACCTTTTTGAATACAGTATGAACCTTTTTGAATACAGTATGAACCTTTTTGAATACAGTATGAACCTTTTTGAATACAGTATGAACCTTTATGAATACAGTATGAACCTTTATGAATACAGTATGAACCTTTATGAATACAGTATGAACCTTTTTGAATACAGTATGAACCTTTTTGAATACAGTATGAACCTTTTTGAATACAGTATGAACCTTTTTGAATACAGTATGAACCTTTATGAATACAGTATGAACCTTTATGAATACAGTATGAACCTTTATGAATACAGTATGAACCTTTATGAATACAGTATGAACCTTTATGAATACAGTATGAACCTTTATGAATACAGTATGAACCTTTATGAATACAGTATGAACCTTTATGAATACAGTATGAACCTTTTTGAATACAGTATGAACCTTTTTGAATACAGTATGAACCTTTTTGAATACAGTATGAACCTTTTTGAATACAGTATGAACCTTTTTGAATACAGTATGAACCTTTATGAATACAGTATGAACCTTTTTGAATACAGTATGAACCTTTTTGAATACAGTATGAACCTTTTTGAATACAGTATGAACCTTTTTGAATACAGTATGAACCTTTTTGAATACAGTATGAACCTTTATGAATACAGTATGAACCTTTATGAATACAGTATGAACCTTTATGAATACAGTATGAACCTTTATGAATACAGTATGAACCTTTTTGAATACAGTATGAACCTTTATGAATACAGTATGAACCTTTATGAATACAGTATGAACCTTTATGAATACAGTATGAACCTTTTTGAATACAGTATGAACCTTTTTGAATACAGTATGAACCTTTTTGAATACAGTATGAACCTTTTTGAATACAGTATGAACCTTTTTGAATACAGTATGAGCCTTTTTGAATACAGTATGAACCTTTATGAATACAGTATGAACCTTTATGAATACAGTATGAACCTTTATGAATACAGTATGAACCTTTTTGAATACAGTATGAACCTTTATGAATACAGTATGAACCTTTTTGAATACAGTATGAACCTTTATGAATACAGTATGAACCTTTTTGAATACAGTATGAACCTTTATGAATACAGTATGAACCTTTATGAATACAGTATGAACCTTTATGAATACAGTATGAACCTTTTTGAATACAGTATGAACCTTTTTGTATACAGTATGAACCTTTTGAATACAGTATGAACCTTTTTGAATACAGTAGGGGTCTCTCTGCTTCATCTCCCTCTCAGGGTTAGTTCATAAAGTCCACAAAGTAAACTAAATGCATTTTAAATAAAATGTATAGAGGGTATGTACAGTACATGTACAGTATAGAGGGTATGCACGCGACAACATCATCA
>NC_139719.1:46609815-46647315 GCF_964188405.1 Protomyctophum parallelum
GGGAGTAGGGACTGGGTGGAGTATTTCTTGCAAGCCCAGGTTTATAGAGAGTTTTCACCTACCCTTTGAAAAACCACAGAATATTTTGCGTGTCTCCATTCCATTCTCAAATGACGCGCGCGGCGGATATTGTAGAATCGGGAACAAATCATGGTCTATACGCGACAATCCATTTGAAAGTTACAAGCTGTTGTTGGGAGCTCGCTCAACTGGACTGCTATTATAGTGGAGTTTTCACTCCAGTCCTGTGCACACGCATGTTTTGATTGATTGAAATATTTATTAACAGTTTGCAGAATTACACTACATTTCAAGCAAAACTCAATACAAAGACTGTTAACTGCGAGTGGACGACCCAATAAAGTATTACACTTGTTTACAAGAGGGTCCACCAAATGTGACTATTTTTCTTCCAGTCACGTGATCAACGAGTCCTGAGGTGATCCGAGAGCTAAAATAAACTCAGCAAAACCATGGATGTTCCATAGATTAGCGAACAGCGTAAAGGTCATCAATCATGTCATGGGCATGGAATGAGTTAAGAAATGGGGGGGAATTGAAATTGAATTGAAAAAGTTGAAAATATGTAATTTTTGTCGATCGATCATATGATAGCTACATGATCTCTAGCTAATTGCTTTCCCCAGCCAACTCATTCCACTTTTGTTTGTTTGTGTTTTTCCCCCCGAATACATTATTTTTACTTGTCATTTTCTCATGCCCCCCCATATCTTTACATGAGTACGTCTTTGGGTACTAAGAAAAGCAGTTTGAGATATTATTATTGTTATTTTGGCGTTCAGCGAAAATAGGCAAACGCTCAAAAAGCTCTGCAACATGATGCATTGTTATGGGTTTGTTTTGGCAGAGAGAAAAATGGAGGGGGCCCAGTATAGAGTATATACCCCTGGGGGACTCTGGTCAATGAAGTATTTAGGGTTTAAGGGGTTAATACTGAGAGTGGAGAGGCTTTGACAAAACTACCACTAGAGTTAGGGGAAAGAGACTAACAATAACTCAAAAAAAGCACAATGAAACTTCACCTGTAGAAGTATTGTCGGATCTCAGACACGATCTTGCCAGGGATTATTTCCATTTCCACAGCCTTGTAAGCCCTCACGGCTGTACCATTGGCAGTAAAGATGTAATTATCAGAGATGGGCCCTGCTTTTGTCTTTCCATTAGCACGGTACTCCCAGAAATCTTGAGTCATCCTCACTCTCCTCTTTCCTAACCTGTTGAGAGTCCGAAAAAAGTTAAAGACAAATTCATGATGTGGCTTTACAAGCAGGTGAAAGTCTGCCCATAAACTAACATGATGAAATCTCAAAGAAACTTGCATAAATTGCATACGGTGAATTACACAATGGTATTAGTGTGTATATCAGCTATATGAGGCAAAGATTTGGTGTAGAGGCACCTTTACATAGACTGTGCATTACATTCACCCATTCACACACCTTTACATAGATTGTGCATTACATTCACCCATTCACACACCTTTACATAGACTGTGCATTACATTCACCCATTCACACACACATTCACACACCTTTACATAGACTGTTCATTACATTCACACACCTTTACATAGACTGTGCATTACATTCACCCATTCACACACCTTTACATAGACTGTGCATTACATTCACCCATTCACACACCTTTACATAGATTGTGCATTACATTCACACATTCACACACCTTTACATAGACTGTGCATTACATTCACCCATTCACACACCTTTACATAGATTGTGCATTACATTCACCCATTCACACACCTTTACATAGACTGTGCATTACATTCACCCATTCACACACCTTTACATAGACTGTGCATTACATTCACCCATTCACACACCTTTACATAGACTGTGCATTACATTCACCCATTCACACACCTTTACATAGACTGTGCATTACATTCACACATTCACACACCTTTACATAGACTGTGCATTACATTCACCCATTCACACACCTTTACATAGATTGTGCATTACATTCACCCATTCACACACCTTTACATAGACTGTGCATTACATTCACCCATTCACACACCTTTACATAGACTGTGCATTACATTCACACATTCACACACCTTTACATAGACTGTGCATTACATTCACCCATTCACACACCTTTACATAGATTGTGCATTACATTCACCCATTCACACACCTTTACATAGATGGTGCATTACAGTCACCCATTCACACACCTTTACATAGATTGTGCATTACATTCACACATTCACACACCTTTACATAGACTGTGCATTACATTCACCCATTCACACACCTTTACATAGACTGTGCATTACATTCACACATTCACACACCTTTACATAGACTGTGCATTACATTCACCCATTCACACACCTTTACATAGACTGTGCATTACATTCACACATTCACACACCTTTACATAGACTGTGCATTACATTCACACATTCACACACCTTTACATAGACTGTGCATTACATTCACCCATTCACACACCTTTACATAGACTGTGCATTACATTCACACATTCACACACCTTTACATAGACTGTGCATTACATTCACACATTCACACACCTTTACATAGACTGTGCATTACATTCACACACCTTTACATAGAATGTGCATTACATTCACACACCTTTACATAGACTGTGCATTACATTCACACACCTTTACATAGACTGTGCATTACATTCACACACCTTTACATAGACTGTGCATTACATTCACGCACCTTTACATAGACTGTGCATTACATTCACACACCTTTACATAGACTGTGCATTACATTCACACACCTTTACATAGACTGTGCATTACATTCACACACCTTTACATAGACTGTGCATTACATTCACACACCTTTACATAGACTGTGCATTACATTCACACACCTTTACATAGACTGTGCATTACATTCACACACCTTTACATAGACTGTGCATTACATTCACACACCTTTACATAGACTGTGCATTACATTCACACACCTTTACATAGACTGTGCATTACATTCACACACCTTTACATAGACTGTGCATTACATTCACACACCTTTACATAGACTGTGCATTACATTCACACACCTTTACATAGACTGTGCATTACATTCACACACCTTTACATAGACTGTGCATTACATTCACACACCTTTACATAGACTGTGCATTACATTCACGCACCTTTACATAGACTGTGCACTACATTCACACACCTTTACATAGACTGTGCATTACATTCACACACCTTTACATAGACTGTGCATTACATTCACACACCTTTACATAGACTGTGCATTACATTCACACACCTTTACATAGACTGTGCAATACATTCACACACCTTTACATAGACTGTGCATTACATTCACACACCTTTACATAGACTGTGCATTACATTCACACACCTTTACATAGACTGTGCATTACATTCACACACCTTTACATAGACTGTGCATTACATTCACACACCTTTACATAGACTGTGCATTACATTCACACACCTTTACATAGACTGTGCATTACATTCACACACCTTTACATAGACTGTGCATTACATTCACACACCTTTACATAGACTGTGCATTACATTCACACACCTTTACATAGACTGTGCATTACATTCACGCACCTTTACATAGACTGTGCATTACATTCACCCATTCACACACCTTTACATAGACTGTGCATTACATTCACACACCTTTACATAGACTGTGCATTACATTCACCATTCACACACCTTTACATAGACTGTGCATTACATTCACACACCTTTACATAGACTGTGCATTACATTCACACACCTTTACATAGACTGTGCATTACATTCACCCATTCACACACCTTTACATAGATTGTGCATTACATTCACCCATTCACACACCTTTACATAGACTGTGCATTACATTCACCCATTCACACACACATTCACACACCTTTACATAGACTGTGCATTACATTCACACACCTTTACATAGACTGTGCATTACATTCACACACCTTTACATAGACTGTGCATTACATTCACACACCTTTACATAGACTGCATTACATTCACACACCTTTACATAGACTGTGCATTACATTCACACACCTTTACATAGACTGTGCATTACATTCACACACCTTTACATAGACTGTGCATTACATTCACGCACCTTTACATAGACTGTGCACTACATTCACACACCTTTACATAGACTGTGCATTACATTCACACACCTTTACATAGACTGTGCATTACATTCACACACCTTTACATAGACTGTGCATTACATTCACACACCTTTACATAGACTGTGCATTACATTCACACACCTTTACATAGACTGTGCATTACATTCACACACCTTTACATAGACTGTGCATTACATTCACACACCTTTACATAGACTGTGCATTACATTCACACACCTTTACATATACTGTGCATTACATTCACGCACCTTTACATAGACTGTGCACTACATTCACACACCTTTACATAGACTGTGCATTACATTCACACACCTTTACATAGACTGTGCATTACATTCACACACCTTTACATAGACTGTGCATTACATTCACACACCTTTACATAGACTGTGCATTACATTCACACACCTTTACATAGACTGTGCATTACATTCACGCACCTTTACATAGACTGTGCATTACATTCACACACCTTTACATAGACTGTGCATTACATTCACACACCTTTACATAGACTGTGCATTACATTCACACACCTTTACATAGACTGTGCATTACATTCACACACCTTTACATAGACTGTGCATTACATTCACACACCTTTACATAGACTGTGCATTACATTCACACACCTTTACATAGACTGTGCATTACATTCACACACCTTTACATAGACTGTGCATTACATTCACACACCTTTACATAGACTGTGCATTACATTCACGCACCTTTACATAGACTGTGCACTACATTCACACACCTTTACATAGACTGTGCATTACATTCACACACCTTTACATAGACTGTGCATTACATTCACACACCTTTACATAGACTGTGCATTACATTCACACACCTTTACATAGACTGTGCATTACATTCACACACCTTTACATAGACTGTGCATTACATTCACACACCTTTACATAGACTGTGCATTACATTCACACACCTTTACATAGACTGTGCATTACATTCACACACCTTTACATAGACTGTGCATTACATTCACACACCTTTACATAGACTGTGCATTACATTCACACACCTTTACATAGACTGTGCATTACATTCACACACCTTTACATAGACTGTGCATTACATTCACACACCTTTACATAGACTGTGCATTACATTCACGCACCTTTACATAGACTGTGCATTACATTCACCCATTCACACACCTTTACATAGACTGTGCATTACATTCACACACCTTTACATAGACTGTGCATTACATTCACACACCTTTACATAGACTGTGCATTACATTCACCCATTCACACACCTTTACATAGACTGTGCATTACATTCACACACCTTTACATAGACTGTGCATTACATTCACACACCTTTACATAGACTGTGCATTACATTCACCCATTCACACACCTTTACATAGATTGTGCATTACATTCACCCATTCACACACCTTTACATAGACTGTGCATTACATTCACCCATTCACACACACATTCACACACCTTTACATAGACTGTGCATTACATTCACACACCTTTACATAGACTGTGCATTACATTCACACACCTTTACATAGACTGTGCATTACATTCACACACCTTTACATAGACTGCATTACATTCACACACCTTTACATAGACTGTGCATTACATTCACACACCTTTACATAGACTGTGCATTACATTCACACACCTTTACATAGACTGTGCATTACATTCACGCACCTTTACATAGACTGTGCACTACATTCACACACCTTTACATAGACTGTGCATTACATTCACACACCTTTACATAGACTGTGCATTACATTCACACACCTTTACATAGACTGTGCATTACATTCACACACCTTTACATAGACTGTGCATTACATTCACACACCTTTACATAGACTGTGCATTACATTCACACACCTTTACATAGACTGTGCATTACATTCACACACCTTTACATAGACTGTGCATTACATTCACACACCTTTACATATACTGTGCATTACATTCACGCACCTTTACATAGACTGTGCACTACATTCACACACCTTTACATAGACTGTGCATTACATTCACACACCTTTACATAGACTGTGCATTACATTCACACACCTTTACATAGACTGTGCATTACATTCACACACCTTTACATAGACTGTGCATTACATTCACACACCTTTACATAGACTGTGCATTACATTCACGCACCTTTACATAGACTGTGCATTACATTCACACACCTTTACATAGACTGTGCATTACATTCACACACCTTTACATAGACTGTGCATTACATTCACACACCTTTACATAGACTGTGCATTACATTCACACACCTTTACATAGACTGTGCATTACATTCACACACCTTTACATAGACTGTGCATTACATTCACACACCTTTACATAGACTGTGCATTACATTCACACACCTTTACATAGACTGTGCATTACATTCATGCACCTTTACATAGACTGTGCATTACATTCACCCATTCACACACCTTTACATAGACTGTGCATTACATTCACACACCTTTACATAGACTGTGCATTACATTCACACACCTTTACATAGACTGTGCATTACATTCACCCATTCACACACCTTTACATAGACTGTGCATTACATTCACACACCTTTACATAGACTGTGCATTACATTCACACACCTTTACATAGACTGTGCATTACATTCACCCATTCACACACCTTTACATAGATTGTGCATTACATTCACCCATTCACACACCTTTACATAGACTGTGCATTACATTCACCCATTCACACACACATTCACACACCTTTACATAGACTGTGCATTACATTCACACACCTTTACATAGACTGTGCATTACATTCACACACCTTTACATAGACTGTGCATTACATTCACACACCTTTACATAGACTGTGCATTACATTCACACACCTTTACATAGACTGTGCATTACATTCACACACCTTTACATAGACTGTGCATTACATTCACACACCTTTACATAGACTGTGCATTACATTCACGCACCTTTACATAGACTGTGCATTACATTCACACACCTTTACATAGACTGTGCATTACATTCACACACCTTTACATAGACTGTGCATTACATTCACCCATTCACACACCTTTACATAGATTGTGCATTACATTCACCCATTCACACACCTTTACATAGACTGTGCATTACATTCACCCATTCACACACACATTCACACACCTTTACATAGACTGTGCATTACATTCACACACCTTTACATAGACTGTGCATTACATTCACACACCTTTACATAGACTGTGCATTACATTCACACACCTTTACATAGACTGCATTACATTCACACACCTTTACATAGACTGTGCATTACATTCACACACCTTTACATAGACTGTGCATTACATTCACACACCTTTACATAGACTGTGCATTACATTCACACACCTTTACATAGACTGTGCATTACATTCACACACCTTTACATAGACTGTGCATTACATTCACGCACCTTTACATAGACTGTGCATTACATTCACACACCTTTACATAGACTGTGCATTACATTCACACACCTTTACATAGACTGTGCATTACATTCACACACCTTTACATAGACTGTGCATTACATTCACCCATTCACACACCTTTACATAGATTGTGCATTACATTCACCCATTCACACACCTTTACATAGACTGTGCATTACATTCACCCATTCACACACCCATTCACACACCTTTACATAGACTGTGCATTACATTCACACACCTTTACATAGACTGTGCATTACATTCACACACCTTTACATAGACTGTGCATTACATTCACACACCTTTACATAGACTGTGCATTACATTCACACACCTTTACATAGACTGTGCATTACATTCACACACCTTTACATAGACTGTGCATTACATTCACACACCTTTACATAGACTGTGCATTACATTCACGCACCTTTACATAGACTGTGCACTACATTCACACACCTTTACATAGACTGTGCATTACATTCACACACCTTTACATAGACTGTGCATTACATTCACACACCTTTACATAGACTGTGCATTACATTCACACACCTTTACATAGACTGTGCATTACATTCACACACCTTTACATAGACTGTGCATTACATTCACACACCTTTACATAGACTGTGCATTACATTCACGCACCTTTACATAGACTGTGCATTACATTCACACACCTTTACATAGACTGTGCATTACATTCACACACCTTTACATAGACTGTGCATTACATTCACACACCTTTACATAGACTGTGCATTACATTCACCCATTCACACACCTTTACATAGATTGTGCATTACATTCACCCATTCACACACCTTTACATAGACTGTGCATTACATTCACCCATTCACACACACATTCACACACCTTTACATAGACTGTGCATTACATTCACACACCTTTACATAGACTGTGCATTACATTCACACACCTTTACATAGACTGTGCATTACATTCACACACCTTTACATAGACTGTGCATTACATTCACACACCTTTACATAGACTGTGCATTACATTCACACACCTTTACATAGACTGTGCATTACATTCACACACCTTTACATAGACTGTGCATTACATTCACACACCTTTACATAGACTGTGCATTACATTCACACACCTTTACATAGACTGTGCATTACATTCACGCACCTTTACATAGACTGTGCATTACATTCACACACCTTTACATAGACTGTGCATTACATTCACACACCTTTACATAGACTGTGCATTACATTCACACACCTTTACATAGACTGTGCATTACATTCACCCATTCACACACCTTTACATAGATTGTGCATTACATTCACCCATTCACACACCTTTACATAGACTGTGCATTACATTCACCCATTCACACACACATTCACACACCTTTACATAGACTGTGCATTACATTCACACACCTTTACATAGACTGTGCATTACATTCACACACCTTTACATAGACTGTGCATTACATTCACACACCTTTACATAGACTGTGCATTACATTCACACACCTTTACATAGACTGTGCATTACATTCACACACCTTTACATAGACTGTGCATTACATTCACACACCTTTACATAGACTGTGCATTACATTCACGCACCTTTACATAGACTGTGCACTACATTCACACACCTTTACATAGACTGTGCATTACATTCACACACCTTTACATAGACTGTGCATTACATTCACACACCTTTACATAGACTGTGCATTACATTCACACACCTTTACATAGACTGTGCATTACATTCACACACCTTTACATAGACTGTGCATTACATTCACACACCTTTACATAGACTGTGCATTACATTCACACACCTTTACATAGACTGTGCATTACATTCACACACCTTTACATAGACTGTGCATTACATTCACACACCTTTACATAGACTGTGCATTACATTCACACACCTTTACATAGACTGTGCATTACATTCACACACCTTTACATAGACTGTGCATTACATTCACGCACCTTTACATAGACTGTGCACTACATTCACACACCTTTACATAGACTGTGCATTACATTCACACACCTTTACATAGACTGTGCATTACATTCACACACCTTTACATAGACTGTGCATTACATTCACACACCTTTACATAGACTGTGCATTACATTCACACACCTTTACATAGACTGTGCATTACATTCACACACCTTTACATAGACTGTGCATTACATTCACACACCTTTACATAGACTGTGCATTACATTCACACACCTTTACATAGACTGTGCATTACATTCACGCACCTTTACATAGACTGTGCACTACATTCACGCACCTTTACATAGACTGTGCATTACATTCACACACCTTTACATAGACTGTGCATTACATTCACACACCTTTACATAGACTGTGCATTACATTCACACACCTTTACATAGACTGTGCATTACATTCACGCACCTTTACATAGACTGTGCATTACATTCACGCACCTTTACATAGACTGTGCATTACATTCACACACCTTTACATAGACTGTGCATTACATTCACACACCTTTACATAGACTGTGCATTACATTCACACACCTTTACATAGACTGTGCATTACATTCACACACCTTTACATAGACTGTGCATTACATTCACACACCTTTACATAGACTGTGCATTACATTCACGCACCTTTACATAGAATGTGCATTACATTCACCCATTCACACACCTTTACATAGACTGTGCATTACATTCACACACCTTTACATAGACTGTGCATTACATTCACACACCTTTACATAGACTGTGCATTACATTCACCCATTCACACACCTTTACATAGACTGTGCATTACATTCACACACCTTTACATAGACTGTGCATTACATTCACACACCTTTACATAGACTGTGCATTACATTCACCCATTCACACACCTTTACATAGATTGTGCATTACATTCACCCATTCACACACCTTTACATAGACTGTGCATTACATTCACCCATTCACACACACATTCACACACCTTTACATAGACTGTGCATTACATTCACACACCTTTACATAGACTGTGCATTACATTCACACACCTTTACATAGACTGTGCATTACATTCACACACCTTTACATAGACTGTGCATTACATTCACACACCTTTACATAGACTGTGCATTACATTCACACACCTTTACATAGACTGTGCATTACATTCACGCACCTTTACATAGACTGTGCATTACATTCACACACCTTTACATAGACTGTGCATTACATTCACACACCTTTACATAGACTGTGCATTACCTTCACACACCTTTACATAGACTGTGCATTACATTCACCCATTCACACACCTTTACATAGATTGTGCATTACATTCACCCATTCACACACCTTTACATAGACTGTGCATTACATTCACCCATTCACACACACATTCACACACCTTTACATAGACTGTGCATTACATTCACACACCTTTACATAGACTGTGCATTACATTCACACACCTTTACATAGACTGTGCATTACATTCACACACCTTTACATAGACTGCATTACATTCACACACCTTTACATAGACTGTGCATTACATTCACACACCTTTACATAGACTGTGCATTACATTCACACACCTTTACATAGACTGTGCATTACATTCACACACCTTTACATAGACTGTGCATTACATTCACACACCTTTACATAGACTGTGCATTACATTCACGCACCTTTACATAGACTGTGCATTACATTCACACACCTTTACATAGACTGTGCATTACATTCACACACCTTTACATAGACTGTGCATTACATTCACCCATTCACACACCTTTACATAGATTGTGCATTACATTCACCCATTCACACACCTTTACATAGACTGTGCATTACATTCACCCATTCACACACACATTCACACACCTTTACATAGACTGTGCATTACATTCACACACCTTTACATAGACTGTGCATTACATTCACACACCTTTACATAGACTGTGCATTACATTCACACACCTTTACATAGACTGTGCATTACATTCACACACCTTTACATAGACTGTGCATTACATTCACACACCTTTACATAGACTGTGCATTACATTCACACACCTTTACATAGACTGTGCATTACATTCACACACCTTTACATAGACTGTGCATTACATTCACACACCTTTACATAGACTGTGCATTACATTCACACACCTTTACATAGACTGTGCATTACATTCACACACCTTTACATAGACTGTGCATTACATTCACGCACCTTTACATAGACTGTGCACTACATTCACGCACCTTTACATAGACTGTGCATTACATTCACACACCTTTACATAGACTGTGCATTACATTCACACACCTTTACATAGACTGTGCATTACATTCACACACCTTTACATAGACTGTGCATTACATTCACGCACCTTTACATAGACTGTGCATTACATTCACGCACCTTTACATAGACTGTGCATTACATTCACACACCTTTACATAGACTGTGCATTACATTCACACACCTTTACATAGACTGTGCATTACATTCACACACCTTTACATAGACTGTGCATTACATTCACACACCTTTACATAGACTGTGCATTACATTCACACACCTTTACATAGACTGTGCATTACATTCACGCACCTTTACATAGAATGTGCATTACATTCACCCATTCACACACCTTTACATAGACTGTGCATTACATTCACACACCTTTACATAGACTGTGCATTACATTCACACACCTTTACATAGACTGTGCATTACATTCACCCATTCACACACCTTTACATAGACTGTGCATTACATTCACACACCTTTACATAGACTGTGCATTACATTCACACACCTTTACATAGACTGTGCATTACATTCACCCATTCACACACCTTTACATAGATTGTGCATTACATTCACCCATTCACACACCTTTACATAGACTGTGCATTACATTCACCCATTCACACACACATTCACACACCTTTACATAGACTGTGCATTACATTCACACACCTTTACATAGACTGTGCATTACATTCACACACCTTTACATAGACTGTGCATTACATTCACACACCTTTACATAGACTGTGCATTACATTCACACACCTTTACATAGACTGTGCATTACATTCACACACCTTTACATAGACTGTGCATTACATTCACACACCTTTACATAGACTGTGCATTACATTCACACACCTTTACATAGACTGTGCATTACATTCACACACCTTTACATAGACTGTGCATTACATTCACACACCTTTACATAGACTGTGCATTACATTCACCATTCACACACCTTTACATAGATTGTGCATTACATTCACCCATTCACACACCTTTACATAGACTGTGCATTACATTCACCCATTCACACACACATTCACACACCTTTACATAGACTGTGCATTACATTCACACACCTTTACATAGACTGTGCATTACATTCACACACCTTTACATAGACTGTGCATTACATTCACACACCTTTACATAGACTGTGCATTACATTCACACACCTTTACATAGACTGTGCATTACATTCACGCACCTTTACATAGACTGTGCACTACATTCACACACCTTTACATAGACTGTGCATTACATTCACACACCTTTACATAGACTGTGCATTACATTCACACACCTTTACATAGACTGTGCATTACATTCACACACCTTTACATAGACTGTGCATTACATTCACACACCTTTACATAGACTGTGCATTACATTCACACACCTTTACATAGACTGTGCATTACATTCACACACCTTTACATAGACTGTGCATTACATTCACACACCTTTACATAGACTGTGCATTACATTCACACACCTTTACATAGACTGTGCATTACATTCACACACCTTTACATAGACTGTGCATTACATTCACACACCTTTACATAGACTGTGCATTACATTCACACACCTTTACATAGACTGTGCATTACATTCACGCACCTTTACATAGACTGTGCATTACATTCACCATTCACACACCTTTACATAGACTGTGCATTACATTCACACACCTTTACATAGACTGTGCATTACATTCACACACCTTTACATAGACTGTGCATTACATTCACCATTCACACACCTTTACATAGACTGTGCATTACATTCACACACCTTTACATAGACTGTGCATTACATTCACACACCTTTACATAGACTGTGCATTACATTCACCCATTCACACACCTTTACATAGATTGTGCATTACATTCACCCATTCACACACCTTTACATAGACTGTGCATTACATTCACCCATTCACACACACATTCACACACCTTTACATAGACTGTGCATTACATTCACACACCTTTACATAGACTGTGCATTACATTCACACACCTTTACATAGACTGTGCATTACATTCACACACCTTTACATAGACTGCATTACATTCACACACCTTTACATAGACTGTGCATTACATTCACACACCTTTACATAGACTGTGCATTACATTCACACACCTTTACATAGACTGTGCATTACATTCACGCACCTTTACATAGACTGTGCACTACATTCACACACCTTTACATAGACTGTGCATTACATTCACACACCTTTACATAGACTGTGCATTACATTCACACACCTTTACATAGACTGTGCATTACATTCACACACCTTTACATAGACTGTGCATTACATTCACACACCTTTACATAGACTGTGCATTACATTCACACACCTTTACATAGACTGTGCATTACATTCACACACCTTTACATATACTGTGCATTACATTCACGCACCTTTACATAGACTGTGCACTACATTCACACACCTTTACATAGACTGTGCATTACATTCACACACCTTTACATAGACTGTGCATTACATTCACACACCTTTACATAGACTGTGCATTACATTCACACACCTTTACATAGACTGTGCATTACATTCACACACCTTTACATAGACTGTGCATTACATTCACGCACCTTTACATAGACTGTGCATTACATTCACACACCTTTACATAGACTGTGCATTACATTCACACACCTTTACATAGACTGTGCATTACATTCACACACCTTTACATAGACTGTGCATTACATTCACACACCTTTACATAGACTGTGCATTACATTCACACACCTTTACATAGACTGTGCATTACATTCACACACCTTTACATAGACTGTGCATTACATTCACACACCTTTACATAGACTGTGCATTACATTCATGCACCTTTACATAGACTGTGCATTACATTCACCCATTCACACACCTTTACATAGACTGTGCATTACATTCACACACCTTTACATAGACTGTGCATTACATTCACACACCTTTACATAGACTGTGCATTACATTCACCATTCACACACCTTTACATAGACTGTGCATTACATTCACACACCTTTACATAGACTGTGCATTACATTCACACACCTTTACATAGACTGTGCATTACATTCACCCATTCACACACCTTTACATAGATTGTGCATTACATTCACCCATTCACACACCTTTACATAGACTGTGCATTACATTCACCCATTCACACACACATTCACACACCTTTACATAGACTGTGCATTACATTCACACACCTTTACATAGACTGTGCATTACATTCACACACCTTTACATAGACTGTGCATTACATTCACACACCTTTACATAGACTGTGCATTACATTCACACACCTTTACATAGACTGTGCATTACATTCACACACCTTTACATAGACTGTGCATTACATTCACACACCTTTACATAGACTGTGCATTACATTCACGCACCTTTACATAGACTGTGCATTACATTCACACACCTTTACATAGACTGTGCATTACATTCACACACCTTTACATAGACTGTGCATTACATTCACCCATTCACACACCTTTACATAGATTGTGCATTACATTCACCCATTCACACACCTTTACATAGACTGTGCATTACATTCACCCATTCACACACACATTCACACACCTTTACATAGACTGTGCATTACATTCACACACCTTTACATAGACTGTGCATTACATTCACACACCTTTACATAGACTGTGCATTACATTCACACACCTTTACATAGACTGCATTACATTCACACACCTTTACATAGACTGTGCATTACATTCACACACCTTTACATAGACTGTGCATTACATTCACACACCTTTACATAGACTGTGCATTACATTCACACACCTTTACATAGACTGTGCATTACATTCACACACCTTTACATAGACTGTGCATTACATTCACGCACCTTTACATAGACTGTGCATTACATTCACACACCTTTACATAGACTGTGCATTACATTCACACACCTTTACATAGACTGTGCATTACATTCACACACCTTTACATAGACTGTGCATTACATTCACCCATTCACACACCTTTACATAGATTGTGCATTACATTCACCCATTCACACACCTTTACATAGACTGTGCATTACATTCACCCATTCACACACCCATTCACACACCTTTACATAGACTGTGCATTACATTCACACACCTTTACATAGACTGTGCATTACATTCACACACCTTTACATAGACTGTGCATTACATTCACACACCTTTACATAGACTGTGCATTACATTCACACACCTTTACATAGACTGTGCATTACATTCACACACCTTTACATAGACTGTGCATTACATTCACACACCTTTACATAGACTGTGCATTACATTCACGCACTTTACATAGACTGTGCACTACATTCACACACCTTTACATAGACTGTGCATTACATTCACACACCTTTACATAGACTGTGCATTACATTCACACACCTTTACATAGACTGTGCATTACATTCACACACCTTTACATAGACTGTGCATTACATTCACACACCTTTACATAGACTGTGCATTACATTCACACACCTTTACATAGACTGTGCATTACATTCACGCACCTTTACATAGACTGTGCATTACATTCACACACCTTTACATAGACTGTGCATTACATTCACACACCTTTACATAGACTGTGCATTACATTCACACACCTTTACATAGACTGTGCATTACATTCACCCATCACACACCTTTACATAGATTGTGCATTACATTCACCATTCACACACCTTTACATAGACTGTGCATTACATTCACCCATTCACACACACATTCACACACCTTTACATAGACTGTGCATTACATTCACACACCTTTACATAGACTGTGCATTACATTCACACACCTTTACATAGACTGTGCATTACATTCACACACCTTTACATAGACTGTGCATTACATTCAGCACACCTTTACATAGACTGTGCATTACATTCACACACCTTTACATAGACTGTGCATTACATTCACACACCTTTACATAGACTGTGCATTACATTCACACACCTTTACATAGACTGTGCATTACATTCACACACCTTTACATAGACTGTGCATTACATTCACGCACCTTTACATAGACTGTGCATTACATTCACACACCTTTACATAGACTGTGCATTACATTCACACACCTTTACATAGACTGTGCATTACATTCACACACCTTTACATAGACTGTGCATTACATTCACCCATTCACACACCTTTACATAGATTGTGCATTACATTCACCCATTCACACACCTTTACATAGACTGTGCATTACATTCACCCTTTCACACACACATTCACACACCTTTACATAGACTGTGCATTACATTCACACACCTTTACATAGACTGTGCATTACATTCACACCTTACATAGACTGTGCATTACATTCACACACCTTTACATAGACTGTGCATTACATTCACACACCTTTACATAGACTGTGCATTACATTCACACACTTTACATAGACTGTGCATTACATTCACACACCTTTACATAGACTGTGCATTACATTCACACACCTTTACATAGACTGTGCACTACATTCACACACCTTTACATAGACTGTGCATTACATTCACACACCTTTACATAGACTGTGCATTACATTCACCACCTTTACATAGACTGTGCACTACATTCACACACCTTTACATAGACTGTGCATTACATTCAACACACCTTTACATAGACTGTGCATTACATTCACACACCTTTACATAGACTGTGCATTACATTCACACACCTTTACATAGACTGTGCATTACATTCACACACCTTTACATAGACTGTGCATTACATTCAACACACCTTTACATAGACTGTGCATTACATTCACACACCTTTACATAGACTGTGCATTACATTCACACACCTTTACATAGACTGTGCATTACATTCACGACACCTTTACATAGACTGTGCATTACATTCACACACCTTTACATAGACTGTGCATTACATTCACACACCTTTACATAGACTGTGCATTACATTCACACACCTTTACATAGACTGTGCATTACATTCACACACCTTTACATAGACTGTGCATTACATTCACACACCTTTACATAGACTGTGCATTACATTCACACACCTTTACATAGACTGTGCATTACATTCACACACCTTTACATAGACTGTGCATTACATTCACACACCTTTACATAGACTGTGCATTACATTCACGCACCTTTACATAGACTGTGCATTACATTCACGCACCTTTACATAGACTGTGCATTACATTCACACACCTTTACATAGACTGTGCATTACATTCACACACCTTTACATAGACTGTGCATTACATTCACACACCTTTACATAGACTGTGCATTACATTCACGCACCTTTACATAGACTGTGCATGCATTACATTCACGCACCTTTACATAGACTGTGCATTACATTCACACACCTTTACATAGACTGTGCATTACATTCACACACCTTTACATAGACTGTGCATTACATTCACACACCTTTACATAGACTGTGCATTACATTCACACACCTTTACATAGACTGTGCATTACATTCACACACCTTTACATAGACTGTGCATTACATTCACGCACCTTTACATAGAATGTGCATTACATTCACCCATTCACACACCTTTACATAGACTGTGCATTACATTCACACACCTTTACATAGACTGTGCATTACATTCACACACCTTTACATAGACTGTGCATTACATTCACCCATTCACACACCTTTACATAGACTGTGCATTACATTCACACACCTTTACATAGACTGTGCATTACATTCACACACCTTTACATAGACTGTGCATTACATTCACCATTCACACACCTTTACATAGATTGTGCATTACATTCACCCATTCACACACCTTTACATAGACTGTGCATTACATTCACCCATTCACACACACATTCACACACCTTTACATAGACTGTGCATTACATTCACACACCTTTACATAGACTGTGCATTACATTCACACACCTTTACATAGACTGTGCATTACATTCACACACCTTTACATAGACTGTGCATTACATTCACACACCTTTACATAGACTGTGCATTACATTCACACACCTTTACATAGACTGTGCATTACATTCACGCACCTTTACATAGACTGTGCATTACATTCACACACCTTTACATAGACTGTGCATTACATTCACACACCTTTACATAGACTGTGCATTACCTTCACACACCTTTACATAGACTGTGCATTACATTCACCCATTCACACACCTTTACATAGATTGTGCATTACATTCACCCATTCACACACCTTTACATAGACTGTGCATTACATTCACCCATTCACACACACATTCACACACCTTTACATAGACTGTGCATTACATTCACACACCTTTACATAGACTGTGCATTACATTCACACACCTTTACATAGACTGTGCATTACATTCACACACCTTTACATAGACTGCATTACATTCACACACCTTTACATAGACTGTGCATTACATTCACACACCTTTACATAGACTGTGCATTACATTCACACACCTTTACATAGACTGTGCATTACATTCACACACCTTTACATAGACTGTGCATTACATTCACACACCTTTACATAGACTGTGCATTACATTCACGCACCTTTACATAGACTGTGCATTACATTCACACACCTTTACATAGACTGTGCATTACATTCACACACCTTTACATAGACTGTGCATTACATTCACCCATTCACACACCTTTACATAGATTGTGCATTACATTCACCCATTCACACACCTTTACATAGACTGTGCATTACATTCACCCATTCACACACACATTCACACACCTTTACATAGACTGTGCATTACATTCACACACCTTTACATAGACTGTGCATTACATTCACACACCTTTACATAGACTGTGCATTACATTCACACACCTTTACATAGACTGTGCATTACATTCACACACCTTTACATAGACTGTGCATTACATTCACACACCTTTACATAGACTGTGCATTACATTCACACACCTTTACATAGACTGTGCATTACATTCACACACCTTTACATAGACTGTGCATTACATTCACACACCTTTACATAGACTGTGCATTACATTCACCCATTCACACACCTTTACATAGATTGTGCATTACATTCACCCATTCACACACCTTTACATAGACTGTGCATTACATTCACCCATTCACACACACATTCACACACCTTTACATAGACTGTGCATTACATTCACACACCTTTACATAGACTGTGCATTACATTCACACACCTTTACATGGACTGTGCATTACATTCACACACCTTTACATAGACTGTGCATTACATTCACACACCTTTACATAGACTGTGCATTACATTCACACACCTTTACATAGACTGTGCATTACATTCACACACCTTTACATAGACTGTGCATTACATTCACACACCTTTACATAGACTGTGCATTACATTCACACACCTTTACATAGACTGTGCATTACATTCACACACCTTTACATAGACTGTGCATTACATTCACGCACCTTTACATAGACTGTGCATTACATTCACACACCTTTACATAGACTGTGCATTACATTCACACACCTTTACATAGACTGTGCATTACATTCACACACCTTTACATAGACTGTGCATTACATTCACACACCTTTACATAGACTGTGCATTACATTCACACACCTTTACATAGACTGTGCATTACATTCACCCATTCACACACCTTTACATAGATTGTGCATTACATTCACCCATTCACACACCTTTACATAGACTGTGCATTACATTCACCCATTCACACACACATTCACACACCTTTACATAGACTGTGCATTACATTCACACACCTTTACATAGACTGTGCATTACATTCACACACCTTTACATAGACTGTGCATTACATTCACACACCTTTACATAGACTGCATTACATTCACACACCTTTACATAGACTGTGCATTACATTCACACACCTTTACATAGACTGTGCATTACATTCACACACCTTTACATAGACTGTGCATTACATTCACACACCTTTACATAGACTGTGCATTACATTCACACACCTTTACATAGACTGTGCATTACATTCACGCACCTTTACATAGACTGTGCATTACATTCACACACCTTTACATAGACTGTGCATTACATTCACACACCTTTACATAGACTGTGCATTACATTCACACACCTTTACATAGACTGTGCATTACATTCACCCATTCACACACCTTTACATAGATTGTGCATTACATTCACCCATTCACACACCTTTACATAGACTGTGCATTACATTCACCCATTCACACACACATTCACACACCTTTACATAGACTGTGCATTACATTCACACACCTTTACATAGACTGTGCATTACATTCACACACCTTTACATAGACTGTGCATTACATTCACACACCTTTACATAGACTGTGCATTACATTCACACACCTTTACATAGACTGTGCATTACATTCACACACCTTTACATAGACTGTGCATTACATTCACACACCTTTACATAGACTGTGCATTACATTCACGCACCTTTACATAGACTGTGCACTACATTCACACACCTTTACATAGACTGTGCATTACATTCACACACCTTTACATAGACTGTGCATTACATTCACACACCTTTACATAGACTGTGCATTACATTCACACACCTTTACATAGACTGTGCATTACATTCACACACCTTTACATAGACTGTGCATTACATTCACACACCTTTACATAGACTGTGCATTACATTCACGCACCTTTACATAGACTGTGCATTACATTCACACACCTTTACATAGACTGTGCATTACATTCACACACCTTTACATAGACTGTGCATTACATTCACACACCTTTACATAGACTGTGCATTACATTCACCCATTCACACACCTTTACATAGATTGTGCATTTCATTCACCCATTCACACACCTTTACATAGACTGTGCATTACATTCACCCATTCACACACACATTCACACACCTTTACATAGACTGTGCATTACATTCACACACCTTTACATAGACTGTGCATTACATTCACACACCTTTACATAGACTGTGCATTACATTCACACACCTTTACATAGACTGTGCATTACATTCACACACCTTTACATAGACTGTGCATTACATTCACACACCTTTACATAGACTGTGCATTACATTCACACACCTTTACATAGACTGTGCATTACATTCACACACCTTTACATAGACTGTGCATTACATTCACACACCTTTACATAGACTGTGCATTACATTCACGCACCTTTACATAGACTGTGCATTACATTCACACACCTTTACATAGACTGTGCATTACATTCACACACCTTTACATAGACTGTGCATTACATTCACACACCTTTACATAGACTGTGCATTACATTCACCCATTCACACACCTTTACATAGATTGTGCATTACATTCACCCATTCACACACCTTTACATAGACTGTGCATTACATTCACCCATTCACACACACATTCACACACCTTTACATAGACTGTGCATTACATTCACACACCTTTACATAGACTGTGCATTACATTCACACACCTTTACATAGACTGTGCATTACATTCACACACCTTTACATAGACTGTGCATTACATTCACACACCTTTACATAGACTGTGCATTACATTCACACACCTTTACATAGACTGTGCATTACATTCACACACCTTTACATAGACTGTGCATTACATTCACGCACCTTCACATAGACTGTGCACTACATTCACACACCTTTACATAGACTGTGCATTACATTCACACACCTTTACATAGACTGTGCATTACATTCACACACCTATACATAGACTGTGCATTACATTCACACACCTTTACATAGACTGTGCATTACATTCACACACCTTTACATAGACTGTGCATTACATTCACACACCTTTACATAGACTGTGCATTACATTCACACACCTTTACATAGACTGTGCATTACATTCACACACCTTTACATAGACTGTGCATTACATTCACACACCTTTACATAGACTGTGCATTACATTCACACACCTTTACATAGACTGTGCATTACATTCACACACCTTTACATAGACTGTGCATTACATTCACGCACCTTTACATAGACTGTGCACTACATTCACACACCTTTACATAGACTGTGCGTTACATTCACACACCTTTACATAGACTGTGCATTACATTCACACACCTTTACATAGACTGTGCATTACATTCACACACCTTTACATAGACTGTGCATTACATTCACACACCTTTACATAGACTGTGCATTACATTCACACACCTTTACATAGACTGTGCATTACATTCACACACCTTTACATAGACTGTGCATTACATTCACACACCTTTACATAGACTGTGCATTACATTCACGCACCTTTACATAGACTGTGCACTACATTCACACACCTTTACATAGACTGTGCATTACATTCACACACCTTTACATAGACTGTGCATTACATTCACACACCTTTACATAGACTGTGCATTACATTCACACACCTTTACATAGACTGTGCATTACATTCACACACCTTTACATACTGTGCATTACATTCACGCACCTTTACATAGACTGTGCATTACATTCACACACCTTTACATAGACTGTGCATTACATTCACACACCTTTACATAGACTGTGCATTACATTCACACACCTTTACATAGACTGTGCATTATATTCACACACCTTTACATAGACTGTGCATTACATTCACACACCTTTACATAGACTGTGCATTACATTCACACACCTTTACATAGACTGTGCATTACATTCACACACCTTTACATAGACTGTGCATTACATTCACGCACCTTTACATAGACTGTGCATTACATTCACCCATTCACACACCTTTACATAGACTGTGCATTACATTCACACACCTTTACATAGACTGTGCATTACATTCACACACCTTTACATAGACTGTGCATTACATTCACCCATTCACACACCTTTACATAGACTGTGCATTACATTCACACACCTTTACATAGACTGTGCATTACATTCACACACCTTTACATAGACTGTGCATTACATTCACCCATTCACACACCTTTACATAGATTGTGCATTACATTCACCCATTCACACACCTTTACATAGACTGTGCATTACATTCACCCATTCACACACACATTCACACACCTTTACATAGACTGTGCATTACATTCACACACCTTTACATAGACTGTGCATTACATTCACACACCTTTACATAGACTGTGCATTACATTCACACACCTTTACATAGACTGTGCATTACATTCACACACCTTTACATAGACTGTGCATTACATTCACACACCTTTACATAGACTGTGCATTACATTCACACACCTTTACATAGACTGTGCATTACATTCACGCACCTTTACATAGACTGTGCATTACATTCACACACCTTTACATAGACTGTGCATTACATTCACACACCTTTACATAGACTGTGCATTACATTCACACACCTTTACATAGACTGTGCATTACATTCACCCATTCACACACCTTTACATAGATTGTGCATTACATTCACCCATTCACACACCTTTACATAGACTGTGCATTACATTCACCCATTCACACACACCTTTACATAGACTGTGCATTACATTCACACACCTTTACATAGACTGTGCATTACATTCACACACCTTTACATAGACTGTGCATTACATTCACACACCTTTACATAGACTGCATTACATTCACACACCTTTACATAGACTGTGCATTACATTCACACACCTTTACATAGACTGTGCATTACATTCACACACCTTTACATAGACTGTGCATTACATTCACACACCTTTACATAGACTGTGCATTACATTCACACACCTTTACATAGACTGTGCATTACATTCACGCACCTTTACATAGACTGTGCATTACATTCACACACCTTTACATAGACTGTGCATTACATTCACACACCTTTACATAGACTGTGCATTACATTCACACACCTTTACATAGACTGTGCATTACATTCACCCATTCACACACCTTTACATAGATTGTGCATTACATTCACCCATTCACACACCTTTACATAGACTGTGCATTACATTCACCCATTCACACACACATTCACACACCTTTACATAGACTGTGCATTACATTCACACACCTTTACATAGACTGTGCATTACATTCACACACCTTTACATAGACTGTGCATTACATTCACACACCTTTACATAGACTGTGCATTACATTCACACACCTTTACATAGACTGTGCATTACATTCACACACCTTTACATAGACTGTGCATTACATTCACACACCTTTACATAGACTGTGCATTACATTCACGCACCTTTACATAGACTGTGCACTACATTCACACACCTTTACATAGACTGTGCATTACATTCACACACCTTTACATAGACTGTGCATTACATTCACACACCTTTACATAGACTGTGCATTACATTCACACACCTTTACATAGACTGTGCATTACATTCACACACCTTTACATAGACTGTGCATTACATTCACACACCTTTACATAGACTGTGCATTACATTCACGCACCTTTACATAGACTGTGCATTACATTCACACACCTTTACATAGACTGTGCATTACATTCACACACCTTTACATAGACTGTGCATTACATTCACACACCTTTACATAGACTGTGCATTACATTCACCCATTCACACACCTTTACATAGATTGTGCATTACATTCACCCATTCACACACCTTTACATAGACTGTGCATTACATTCACCCATTCACACACACATTCACACACCTTTACATAGACTGTGCATTACATTCACACACCTTTACATAGACTGTGCATTACATTCACACACCTTTACATAGACTGTGCATTACATTCACACACCTTTACATAGACTGTGCATTACATTCACACACCTTTACATAGACTGTGCATTACATTCACACACCTTTACATAGACTGTGCATTACATTCACACACCTTTACATAGACTGTGCATTACATTCACACACCTTTACATAGACTGTGCATTACATTCACACACCTTTACATAGACTGCATTACATTCACACACCTTTACATAGACTGTGCATTACATTCACGCACCTTTACATAGACTGTGCATTACATTCACACACCTTTACATAGACTGTGCATTACATTCACACACCTTTACATAGACTGTGCATTACATTCACACACCTTTACATAGACTGTGCATTACATTCACCCATTCACACACCTTTACATAGATTGTGCATTACATTCACCCATTCACACACCTTTACATAGACTGTGCATTACATTCACCCATTCACACACACATTCACACACCTTTACATAGACTGTGCATTACATTCACACACCTTTACATAGACTGTGCATTACATTCACACACCTTTACATAGACTGTGCATTACATTCACACACCTTTACATAGACTGTGCATTACATTCACACACCTTTACATAGACTGTGCATTACATTCACACACCTTTACATAGACTGTGCATTACATTCACACACCTTTACATAGACTGTGCATTACATTCACGCACCTTTACATAGACTGTGCACTACATTCACACACCTTTACATAGACTGTGCATTACATTCACACACCTTTACATAGACTGTGCATTACATTCACACACCTTTACATAGACTGTGCATTACATTCACACACCTTTACATAGACTGTGCATTACATTCACACACCTTTACATAGACTGTGCATTACATTCACACACCTTTACATAGACTGTGCATTACATTCACGCACCTTTACATAGACTGTGCATTACATTCACACACCTTTACATAGACTGTGCATTACATTCACACACCTTTACATAGACTGTGCATTACATTCACACACCTTTACATAGACTGTGCATTACATTCACCCATTCACACACCTTTACATAGATTGTGCATTACATTCACCCATTCACACACCTTTACATAGACTGTGCATTACATTCACCCATTCACACACACATTCACACACCTTTACATAGACTGTGCATTACATTCACACACCTTTACATAGACTGTGCATTACATTCACACACCTTTACATAGACTGTGCATTACATTCACACACCTTTACATAGACTGTGCATTACATTCACACACCTTTACATAGACTGTGCATTACATTCACACACCTTTACATAGACTGCATTACATTCACACACCTTTACATAGACTGTGCATTACATTCACGCACCTTTACATAGACTGTGCATTACATTCACACACCTTTACATAGACTGTGCATTACATTCACACACCTTTACATAGACTGTGCATTACATTCACACACCTTTACATAGACTGTGCATTACATTCACACACCTTTACATAGACTGCATTACATTCACACACCTTTACATAGACTGTGCATTACATTCACGCACCTTTACATAGACTGTGCATTACATTCACACACCTTTACATAGACTGTGCATTACATTCACACACCTTTACATAGACTGTGCATTACATTCACACACCTTTACATAGACTGTGCATTACATTCACCCATTCACACACCTTTACATAGATTGTGCATTACATTCACCCATTCACACACCTTTACATAGACTGTGCATTACATTCACCCATTCACACACACATTCACACACCTTTACATAGACTGTGCATTACATTCACACACCTTTACATAGACTGTGCATTACATTCACACACCTTTACATAGACTGTGCATTACATTCACACACCTTTACATAGACTGTGCATTACATTCACACACCTTTACATAGACTGTGCATTACATTCACACACCTTTACATAGACTGTGCATTACATTCACACACCTTTACATAGACTGTGCATTACATTCACGCACCTTTACATAGACTGTGCATTACATTCACACACCTTTACATAGACTGTGCATTACATTCACACACCTTTACATAGACTGTGCATTACATTCACACACCTTTACATAGACTGTGCATTACATTCACACACCTTTACATAGACTGTGCATTACATTCACCCATTCACACACCTTTACATAGATTGTGCATTACATTCACCCATTCACACACCTTTACATAGACTGTGCATTACATTCACCCATTCACACACACATTCACACACCTTTACATAGACTGTGCATTACATTCACCCATTCACACACACATTCACACACCTTTAGATAGATTGTGCATTACATTCACCCATTCACACACCTTTACATAGATTGTGCATTACATTCACCCATTCACACACACATTCACACACCTTTAGATAGATTGTGCATTACATTCACCCATTCACACACCTTTACATAGACACACACACACACTTTCACACACCGATGGTGGAGGAAACCATGCAAGGCACCAACCTGCACATCAGGAGCAATCAGGGGTTCAGAGTCTTGCTCAAGGACACTTCCACACTGACTCTGGTTGGAGCCAGGGATCGAACCGGGGACCTCTAACTCTGGGGGAGGAGCCCACAGGGATCGAACCAGGGACCTTTAACTCTGGGGGAGGAGCCCACAGGGATCGAACCAGGGACCTTTAACTCTGGGGGAGGAGCCCACAGGGATCGAACCGGGAACCTCTAACTCTGGGGGAGGAGCCCACAGGGATCGAACCGGGAACCTCTAACTCTGGGGGAGGAGCCCACAGGGATCGAACCGGGAACCTCTAACTCTGGGGGAGGAGCCCACAGGGATCGAACCGGGAACCTCTAACTCTGGGGGAGGAGCCCACAGGGATCGAACCGGGAACCTCTAACTCTGGGGGAGGAGCCACAGGGATCGAACCGGGGACCTCTAACTCTGGAGGAGGAGCCCACAGGGATCGAACCAGGGACCTTTAACTCTGGGGGAGGAGCCCACAGGGATCGAACCAGGGACCTTTAACTCTGGGGGAGGAGCCCACAGGGATCGAACCGGGAACCTCTAACTCTGGGGGAGGAGCCCACAGGGATCGAACCGGGAACCTCTAACTCTGGGGGAGGAGCCCACAGGGATCGAACCGGGAACCTCTAACTCTGGGGGAGGAGCCCACAGGGATCGAACCGGGAACCTCTAACTCTGGGGGAGGAGCCCACAGGGATCGAACCGGGAACCTCTAACTCTGGGGGAGGAGCCCACAGGGATCGAACCGGGGACCTTTTTTTTTTTTTTTTTTTTTTTTTTTTAAGATATTTTTTTGCGGCTTACGCCTTTTATTGATTTTTGAAGGGACAGACAGTAGGCTGACAGGAAACGGGAGAGAGATGGGGGATGACATGCAGTAAAGGCCGTGTCGGGTTCGGGAGTCGAACCCGCGGCACACTGCGACTGGATTACCAGTCCGGTGCCCAGGAGGGGGAGGGGAGGGGAGGGGAGGGGAGGGGAGGGGAGGGGAGGGGAGGGGAGGGGAGGAGAGGGGAGGGGACTCGCTGATGTCAGACATTTTGTCAGGATCACGTTCAGCTCAGTCAGCAGGTTGTCACATCTGTACGTGCAGAATAATTATAATAATAATAATTATTATTATTATAATAATAACTGTAATCCAAACTAAAACACTGGTTTTTATGTAAAACATTCAGTGGAAAAACTACGTTGATGAAAACACACACACACACACACACACACACACACACACACACACACACACACACACACACACACACACACACACACACACACACACACACACACACACACACACATCTTAACCTGACGGAGAATCTTTAACCCATTCTGGGCGGGATCCCCTTTTAATGTTTATAGAATTATGTTATATACTTTAGCTATTGAAAAATAGCAGATCTACAAGCTCGTAGCGCGCTATACGAGCTTGTAGATCTGCTATTTTTTATTGTTTTAAATTGTGGCAATGTGGTGCAAATCTTTGAATATAATTCTTTAATTCAGAGCGAACGTTTTTAAACTCACATCTTTGCTTCTGGGGGGGAGGGGGTGGGGGGGACTGTCTGCTAAAGCAGCTAACTCCACCACCTCTCCCCCTCTCAAACTGTCTGCTATAAAGCAGCTATCTCCACGACCTCTCGAACTGTTTGCTATAAAGCATCTAACTCCACCAGCTCTCCCCCTCTCAAACTGTCTGCTATAAAGCAGCTAACTCCACAACCTCTCCCCCTCTCAAACTGTCTGCTATAAAGCAGCTAACTCCACCACCTCTCCCCCTCTCAAACTTTCTTTTATAAAGCAGCTAACTCCACCACCTCTCCCCCTCTCAAACTGTCTGCTATAAAGCAGCTAACTCCACCACCTCTCCTCCTCTCAAACTGTCTGCTAAAGCAGCTAACTCCACCACCTCTCCCCCTCTCAAACTGTCTGCTATAAAGCAGCTAACTCCACCACCTCTCCCCCTCTCAAACTGTTTTATAAAGCAGCTAACTCCACCACCTCTCCCCCTCTCAAACTGTCTGCTATAAACCAGCTAACTCCACCACCTCTCCCCCTCTCAAATTGTCTGCTATAAAGCAGCTAACTCCACCAACTCTCCCCCTCTCAAACTGTCTGCTATAAAGCAGCTATCTCCACCAACTCTCCTCCTCTCAAACTGTCTGCTATAAAGCAGCTAACTCCACCACCTCTCCCCCTCTCAAACTGTCTGCTATAAAGCAGCTAACTCCACCACCTCTCCCCCTCTCAAACTGTCTGCTATAAAGCAGCTAACTCCACCACCTTTTCCCCTCTCAAACTGTCTGCTAAAGCAGCTAACTCCACCACCTCTCCCCCTCTCAAACTGTCTTCTATAAAGCAGCTAACTCCACCACCTCTCCCCCTCTCAAACTGTCTGCTATAAAGCAGCTAACTCCACCACCTCTCCCCCTCTCAAACTGTCTGCTAAAGCAGCTAACTCCACCACCTCTCCCCCTCTCAAACTCTGTGCACACACAATATGTTTTTTTTGTCCTGTTTTATATTGTTTTTATATTTTTATAAATTGCTGTTTGTTTTTTTATTTCTCTGTTTTTTATTGTTTTGTTTTTTAGGGTCTAGTTGTCCGGGAGCCGTTCCCTCTGCCCGCTACTCCAGTCCCTCCACCAGAGGGCGCTGTTTCTCCACCTCCCCCCACCCCAACGGAGTGTGTCGACGGTTACTATGAAGAGGCCCAGCCCTACGAACAGACCATCAATGGTTAAGATTATGTCTGTCCGTCCGTCTGTCTGTCCATCCATCCGTCCGTCCGTCTGTCCGTCCGTCTGTCCGTCTGTCTGTCCGTCCGTCCAATCAGAATATTCCAAATCTCACAGAAATCACATGATCTCTCTGGACCTATCAGATTTACCCATTTTGGGGCAGGAACCCCTTTTGGTGTTCTATAAATACTTACAATTTAAGCTATTGAAAAATAGCTATTTGTCAACAGCCAAAGCATGACATAATGCTTTAAAAAACACCCGCCCAGAACGGGTTAAAATAAGTCCTTTAGCCAATAAGAATGAGTGGAGTTTGCATGTTCTCCCCGTGTTGGTTGGTCTCCCCTTGTCCCCCATATATGGGGACTAGGTTGGTCTCCCCTTGTCCCCCATATATGGGGACTAGGTTGGTCTCCCCTTGTCCCCCATATATGGGGACTAGGCTGGTCTCCCCTTATCCCCCATATATGGGGACTAGGTTGGTCTCCCCTTGTCCCCCATATATGGGGACTAGGTTGGTCTCCCCTTATCCCCCATATATGGGGACTAGGTTGGTCTCCCCTTGTCCCCCATATATGGGGACTAGGTTGGTCTCCCCTTGTCCCCCATATATGGGGACTAGGTTGGTCTCCCCTTGTCCCCCATATGTGGGGACTAGGTTGGTCTCCCCTTGTCCCCCATATATGGGGACTAGGTTGGTCTCCCCATGTCCCCCATATATGGGGACTAGGTTGGTCTCCCCTTGTTCCCCATATATGGGGACTAGGTTGGTCTCCCCTTGTCCCCCATATATGGGGACTAGGTTGGTCTCCCCCTGTCCCCCATATATGGGGACTAGGTTGGTCTCCCCTTGTCCCCATATATGGGGACTAGGTTGGTCTCCCCTTGTCCCCCATATATGGGGACTAGGTTGGTCTCCCCTTGTCCCCCATATATGGGGACTAGGTTGGTGGAGGGTGTGTAGAGCCCAGGATCACATTAGATGATTGACACAGGGGTGAAAAATGGGGTTACAGAATCGTGGGATAAAATAATTATAAAAAAAAAAAAAAAAAATAGTTAACATGACCTTTGAACCCCCCCCCCCTCCCCCCTGCAGACGACGACGGCGAGGCGGTCAGCAGCTCCTACGAGTCGTACGACGAGGAGGAAGTGACCCGCGGGAAGTGCTCGGCGGCCACGCCCCCTCCCCCCCCCACGGCGGCGGCGTGGGCCACGCCCCCAGCGGGAGGCGAGGCGGCGCAGCAGCACCAGTGGCCGTCGGCGGAGGCCAGCATCGAGCTGATGAAGGACGCGCGCATCTGCGCCTTCCTGTGGAGGAAGAAGTGGCTGGGCCAGTGGGCCAAGCAGCTGTGCGTGGTCAGGGAACAGCGCCTCCTGGTGAGTGGGAGGACCAATACACTAGACCGGATGGCCCAGTGCATTGTGGGATGTGTAGTTATAAATGGGCCAGTGGGCCAAGCAGCTGTGTGTGGTCAGGGAACAGCGCCTCCTGGTGAGTGGGAGGACCAATACACTAGACCGGATGGCCCAGTGCATTTCTGCAGCCTAATATTGGAAAAAAAGATTAATCATTAATCATATTCGGTTTCGGCCAAGAATGTCCTGTTCGGTGCATCCCTATTTGTTACGTTTTCTCTGTCAGTGGATCAGCACCATGCAGATAACAGGGCCTAAATCAGCACTGTGTTCTGTCATGTCCAGAGTCTCAACACAACCATCTATTATGGTATTTTACAGCGCTGTGTGCCTCCAAGCGTTATATTGATTTATATTTTCACAGGGACTTATACCCCCAATCCAACCCTTGAGTCACTGGGTCCTATTTTTACAGTCTTTGGTATGACCCGGCCGGGGGTCGAACCCCAACCTCCCAGTCTCAGGGCGGACACTCTAACCACAAGGCCACTGAGCTGTCTATGTAATGATGATGTGATGATCTCTCCTCAGTGTAATGATGATGTAATGATGATGTAATGATGATGTAATGATCTCTGTAATGATGATGTAATGATCTCTCCTCAGTGTAATGATGATGTAATGATCTCTCCTCAGTGCTATCAGAGCAGTAAGGAACAGCTCCCCCTGCTGTAATCATGATGTAATGATCTCTGTAATGATGATGTAATGATCTCTGTAATGATGATGTAATGATCTCTGTAATGATGATGTAATGATCTCTGTAATGATGATGTAATGATCTCTGTAATGATGATGTAATGATGATGTAATGATGATGTAATGATGATGTAATGATGATGTAATGATGATGTAATGGTCTCTCCTCAGTGCTATAAGAGCAGTAAGGAACAGCTCCCCCTGCTGTAATGATGATGTAATGATGATGTAATGATGATGTAATGATCTCTGTAATGATGATGTAATGATCTCTGTAATGATGATGTAATGATCTCTGTAATGATGATGTAATGATGATGTAATGATGATGTAATGATGATGTAATGATCTCTGTAATGATGATGTAATGATCTCTGTAATGATGATGTAATGATGATGTAATGACCTCTGTAATGATGATGTAATGATCTCTGTAATGATGATGTAATGATGATGTAATGATGATGTAATGACCTCTGTAATGATGATGTAATGATGATGTAATGACCTCTGTAATGATGATGTAATGATCTCTGTAATGATGATGTAATGACCTCTGTAATGATGATGTAATGATCTCTGTAATGATGATGTAATGATCTCTGTAATGATGATGTAATGATGATGTAATGATGATGTAATGACCTCTGTAATGATGATGTAATGATGATGTAATGATCTCTGTAATGATGATGTAATGATCTCTGTAATGATGATGTAATGATCTCTGTAATGATGATGTAATGATCTCTGTAATGATGATGTAATGATCTCTGTAATGATGATGTAATGATCTCTGTAATGATGATGTAATGATCTCTGTAATGATGATGTAATGATGATGTAATCTCTCCTCAGTGCTATAAGAGCAGTAAGGAACAGCTCCCCCTGCTGTAATGATGATGTAATGATGATGTAATCATGATGTAATGATGATGTAATGATCTCTCCTCAGTGCTATAAGAGCAGTAAGGAACAGCTCCCCCTGCTGGACGTCAGCCTGCAGGGCTGCAGCGTGGTCTACAAGGACAAACAGCCAACCAGGAGGAAGGAGCACAAGCTGAAGGTCATCCCTCTGGGAGGAGAGGCCATCGTCCTGGGGCTGCAGAGCAGGGAGCAGGCCGAGGAGTGGCTCAGGGTAAGACCTGGACCTGGACCTGGACCGGGGACTGGGACTACAGAGCAGGGAGCAGGCCGAGGAGTGGCTCAGGGTAAGACCTGGACCTGGACCGGGGACTGGACCGGGGACTGGGGCTGCACAGCAGGGAGCAGGCCGAGGAGTGGCTCAGGGTAAGACCTGGACCTGGACCGGGGACTGGGGCTGCAGAGCAGGGAGCAGGCCGAGGAGTGGCTCAGGGTAAGACCTGGACCTGGACCTGGACCTGGGACTGGGGCTGCAGAGCAGGGAGCAGGCCGAGGAGTGGCTCAGGGTAAGACCTGGACCTGGACCTAGACCTGGGACTGGACCGGGGACTGGGACTGCACAGCAGGGAGCAGGCCGAGGAGTGGCTCAGGGTAAGACCTGGAGGAGAGGAGAGGCTCAGGGTAAGACCTGGACCTGGACCTAGACCTAGACCTGGACCGGGGACTGGGGCTGCAGAGCAGGGAGCAGGCCGAGGAGTGGCTCAGGGTAAGACCTGGACCTGGATCTGGACCTGGGACTGGGACTGGGACTGCAGAGCAGAGAGCAGGCTGAGGAGTGGCTCAGGGTAAGACCTGGAGGAGAGGAGTGGCTCAGGGTAAGACCTGGACCTGGACCTAGACCTGGACCGGGGACTGCACAGCAGGGAGCAGGCCAGTGTTGTTTTGGTCGACCAAAACTAAGACGAGAAATGTTTCATCAACGACCTTTTTTCACTGACGAAAACTAAACGGAAACTAAATGAAAACTATAAGCTACGATGAATGACGATTTACGGCTAAAAACTAGACTAACACGTCAGGAAGGGAACTGACTAGTGGACCAGAGATCCAGTACGAGTCATTTTACACCTGGCTGAAAACAGCAGATCTACAAGATCTACAAGATCTACAAGCTTCTAACATGTTGGAGGTTGTGTGTCTTTGCACTGCACCTGGCGATGTTCTTCACAACGTGTGTATGTGTGTGGTGCGTGCGGTGCGTGCGTGTCTTGTGTGCGTGCACGTGTGCGTGCGTGCGTGTCTTGTGTGTGTGCGTGCACGTGTGTGTGCGTGCGTGTCTTGTGTGTGTGCGTGTGCGTGCGTGCGTGCTCCTCTCCTCCAGGTCATTCAGGACATCAGTCCTCGGCCGGCAGAGAGCGGTGACCCCCACGTGACCTCTGACTCTCCTAGACTCATCTGTACCAAGGTTAGAGATTACTGTAATAGATTACTGTAATATACCACGGTACATTCACTGTAATACAGTATTTAGCATAGGACATTAATTTCTAAAACTCCCATTGACTCCCATTGAGTCCCATTGACGCCCATTGACTCCAATTAACTCCCATTGACTCCCATTGACTCCAATTAACTCCCATTGACTCCCATTGACTCCCATTGACGCCCATTGACTCCCATTGACTCCCATTGACGCCCATTGACGCCCATTGACACCCACTGACGCCCATTGACTCCCATTGACTCCCACTGACGCCCATTGACTCCCACTGACTCCCATTGACTCCCATTGACGAGCCTTTCTTTCCGATCGCTAAACGGGGAATTGAACGGCAGCACGCGCGCGCCAACAGCAAGGAGTACATTGCAGAAGGAGAGGCCAAAATAACCTGAATATATTTTCTCTCGTTTGATATCAATGAAAAGGCGCTAGGACGGCCGTGTAGACGGTCGTGGAGATCCGTCGGTTGGATTAGCTACGACGTTCCCAGACGTACGACGTTCCCAGACGTCGTACGTCTGGGAACGTCATTAACGTCATTATTTAATAATAAACAATACACCATTGTGTCCAGCAGGGGGAGCTCAGTGCCTCGGAGAGCGGCAGCAGCAGCACAGACAGCCACGCAGACACTCCTGACGCCAAAGATGGTGAGATTTTTATTTTATTTTATTCATTCATGTGTGTTTTTATCCATTATAGAGCGTCGCAGTCCCTCCCCCTTTCAGAAAAACGAGTGGCCCAGGAAATGAAAACCCAATGCATTTCTCCCATAGGCATTTCTTATTTAATTTATTTAAAGACCTTTTAACACATTTAGTACAGGAAGTGCCTTCAAAATAAAGGCTATAGAGTGCCAGAGTTGTCTGATCGCTTTTACTTTGAAAGCCATGAAACAGGAAACACTTTCCTAAAAACGTTGACTTTACAAAGGGACCTCACATCCCCGATCATCTTAATATATTGTTTTACGCTCCAAAAAACGTTCATATTTTGCGGGAGAGACGGATGAGGAGCAGAAATGAAGCGCCAGCATATCGATCCATTCATCACCGCGGAGAGCGCCCTGGATTAGGAGATACGAGTCATTCTTTCCGCCGCGCTAACATGGGAGTCAATGACAAGCTAATAGTTGCACTGAGCGTTAGCATACGGCAAGCGAAAAGCGAAATGCCAAAAAAAAAAAAAAGGAAAAATTCTGAATATTCTTATCTCGCCCCGCGTCGCTGGGACGTCCTCACACGTCCATTGTACTAATATTTCGGGGTCCTTATGACGTTCTCAGACGTCCTATGTACAGAATCTGTTAAGCGTCGTACAAAGCCAACTCTTGTCGTGACAAATCATGACGACACACACAATTTTTTGGACCAAACAAAGAATTAGAAAGTAGAAAAAAACGGCAGGTTACAACACTTTTTTTTGTTGTTTTTCTTCTTTGTAATTATTTGTTTGGCCCGAAAAATTGTGTGTTGTTGTCATGATTTGTCACGACAAGAGTTGGCTTCGTACGACGCATAAAAGGTCTTTAAATAAATTAAATAAGAAATGCCTATGGGAGAAATGCATTGGGTTTTCATTTCCTGGGCCACTCGTTGTTCTGAAAGGGGGAGGGACTGCGACGCTCTATATCTATTTGAGGGGGCGCTTCCTACAGTATGTCCAGCTTTGAGGGT
>NC_139719.1:46652315-46709815 GCF_964188405.1 Protomyctophum parallelum
CCTTATAGTGAGACCACACCAAGACATCCTTATAGTGAGACCACACCAAGACCTCCTTATAGTGAGACCACACCAAGACCTCCTTATAGTGACACCACACCAAGACCTCCTTATAGTGAGACCACACCAAGACCTCCTTATAGTGAGACCACACCAAGACATCCTTATAGTGAGACCACACCAAGACCTCCTTATAGTGAGACCACACCAAGACCTCCTTATAGTGAGACCACACCAAGACCTCCTTATAGTGACACCACACCAAGACCTCCTTATAGTGAGACCACACCAAGACCTCCTTATAGTGACACCACACCAAGACCTCCTTATAGTGAGACCACACCAAGACCTCCTTATAGTGAGACCACACCAAGACCTCCTTATAGTGAGACCACACCAAGACCTCCTTATAGTGAGACCACACCAAGACCTCCTTATAGTGAGACCACACCAAGACCTCCTTATAGTGAGACCACACCAAGACCTCCTTATAGTGAGACCACACCAAGACCTCCTTAGTGAGACCACACCAAGACCTCCTTATAGTGAGACCACACCAAGACCTCCTTATAGTGAGACCACACCAAGACATCCTTATAATGAGACCACACCAAGACATCCTTATAGTGAGACCACACCAAGACCTCCTTATAGTGAGACCACACCAAGACCTCCTTATAGTGAGACCACACCAAGACCTCCTTATAGTGACACCACAGCAAGACCTCCTTATAGTGAGACCACACCAAGACCTCCTTATAGTGACACCACACCAAGACCTCCTTATAGTGAGACCACACCAAGACCTCCTTATAGTGACACCACACCAAGACCTCCTTATAGTGAGACCACACCAAGACATCCTTATAGTGAGACCACACCAAGACCTCCTTATAGTGAGACCACACCAAGACCTCCTTATAGTGAGACCACACCAAGACCTCCTTATAGTGAGACCACACCAAGACCTCCTTATAGTGAGACCACACCAAGACCTCCTTATAGTGAGACCACACCAAGACCTCCTTATAGTGAGACCACACCAAGACCTCCTTATAGTGAGACCACACCAAGACCTCCTTATAGTGAGACCACACCAAGACCTCCTTATAGTGAGACCACACCAAGACCTCCTTATAGTGAGACCACACCAAGACATCCTTATAGTGAGACCACACCAAGACCTCCTTATAGTGAGACCACACCAAGACATCCTTATAGTGAGACCACACCAAGACCACCTTATAGTGAGACCACACCAAGACCTCCTTATAGTGAGACCACACCAAGACATCCTTATAGTGAGACCACACCAAGACCTCCTTATAGTGAGACCACACCAAGACCTCCTTATAGTGAGACCACACCAAGACCTCCTTATAGTGAGACCACACCAAGACCTCCTTATAGTGACACCACACCAAGACCTCCTTATAGTGAGACCACACCAAGACCTCCTTATAGTGACACCACACCAAGACCTCCTTATAATGAGACCACACCAAGACCTCCTTATAGTGAGACCACACCAAGACATCCTTATAGTGACACCACACCAAGACATCCTTATAGTGAGACCACACCAAGACATCCTTATAGTGAGACCACACCAAGACCTCCTTATAGTGAGACCACACCAAGACCTCCTTATAGTGAGACCACACCAAGACCTCCTTATAGTGACACCACACCAAGACCTCCTTATAGTGAGACCACACCAAGACATCCTTATAGTGAGACCACACCAAGACCTCCTTATAGTGAGACCACACCAAGACATCCTTATAGTGACACCACACCAAGACATCCTTATAGTGAGACCACACCAAGACATCCTTATAGTGAGACCACACCAAGACCTCCTTATAGAGAGACCACACCAAGACCTCCTTATAGTGAGACCACACCAAGACCTCCTCACCAAGACCTCCTTATAGTGAGACCACACCAAGACCTCCTTATAGTGAGACCACACCAAGACCTCCTTATAGTGAGACCACACCAAGACCTCCTTATAGTGAGACCACACCAAGACCTCCTTATAGTGAGACCACACCAAGACCTCCTTATAGTGAGACCACACCAAGACCTCCTTAGTGAGACCACACCAAGACCTCCTTATAGTGAGACCACACCAAGACCTCCTTATAGTGAGACCACACCAAGACATCCTTATAATGAGACCACACCAAGACATCCTTATAGTGAGACCACACCAAGACCTCCTTATAGTGAGACCACACCAAGACCTCCTTATAGTGAGACCACACCAAGACCTCCTTATAGTGACACCACAGCAAGACCTCCTTATAGTGAGACCACACCAAGACCTCCTTATAGTGACACCACACCAAGACCTCCTTATAGTGAGACCACACCAAGACCTCCTTATAGTGACACCACACCAAGACCTCCTTATAGTGAGACCACACCAAGACATCCTTATAGTGAGACCACACCAAGACCTCCTTATAGTGAGACCACACCAAGACCTCCTTATAGTGAGACCACACCAATACCTCCTTATAGTGACACCACACCAAGACCTCCTTATAGTGAGACCACACCAAGACCTCCTTATAGTGAGACCACACCAAGACCTCCTTATAGTGAGACCACACCAAGACCTCCTTATAGTGAGACCACACCAAGACCTCCTTATAGTGAGACCACACCAAGACATCCTTATAGTGAGACCACACCAAGACCTCCTTATAGTGAGACCACACCAAGACATCCTTATAGTGAGACCACACCAAGACCACCTTATAGTGAGACCACACCAAGACCTCCTTATAGTGAGACCACACCAAGACATCCTTATAGTGAGACCACACCAAGACCTCCTTATAGTGAGACCACACCAAGACCTCCTTATAGTGAGACCACACCAAGACCTCCTTATAGTGAGACCACACCAAGACCTCCTTATAGTGACACCACACCAAGACCTCCTTATAGTGAGACCACACCAAGACCTCCTTATAGTGACACCACACCAAGACCTCCTTATAATGAGACCACACCAAGACCTCCTTATAGTGAGACCACACCAAGACATCCTTATAGTGACACCACACCAAGACATCCTTATAGTGAGACCACACCAAGACATCCTTATAGTGAGACCACACCAAGACCTCCTTATAGAGAGACCACACCAAGACCTCCTTATAGTGAGACCACACCAAGACCTCCTTATAGTGACACCACACCAAGACCTCCTTATAGTGAGACCACACCAAGACCTCCTTATAGTGAGACCACACCAAGACCTCCTTATAGTGAGACCACAGCAAGACCTCCTTATAGTGAGACCACACCAAGACCTCCTTATAGTGAGACCACACCAAGACATCCTTATAGTGAGACCACACCAAGACCTCCTTATAGTGAGACCACACCAAGACCTCCTTATAGTGAGACCACACCAAGACCTCCTTATAGTGACACCACACCAAGACCTCCTTATAGTGAGACCACACCAAGACCTCCTTATAGTGAGACCACACCAAGACCTCCTTATAGTGACACCACACCAAGACCTCCTTATAGTGAGACCACACCAAGACCTCCTTATAGTGAGACCACACCAAGACCTCCTTATAGTGACACCACACCAAGACCTCCTTATAATGAGACCACACCAAGACCTCCTTATAGTGACACCACACCAAGACCTCCTTATAGTGAGACCACACCAAGACCTCCTTATAGTGAGACCACACCAAGACCTCCTTATAGTGAGACCACACCAAGACCTCCTTATAGTGAGACCACACCAAGACCTCCTTATAGTGAGACCACACCAAGACCTCCTTATAGTGAGACCACACCAAGACCTCCTTATAGTGAGACCACACCAAGACCTCCTTATAGTGAGACCACACCAAGACCTCCTTATAGTGAGACCACACCAAGACCTCCTTATAGTGAGACCACACCAAGACCTCCTTATAGTGAGACCACACCAAGACCTCCTTATAGTGAGACCACACCAAGACCTCCTTATAGTGAGACCACACCAAGACCTCCTTATAGTGAGACCACACCAAGACCTCCTTATAGTGAGACCACAGCAAGACCTCCTTATAGTGAGACCACACCAAGACCTCCTTATAGTGAGACCACACCAAGACCTCCTTATAATGAGACCACACCAAGACCTCCTTATAGTGAGACCACACCAAGACCTCCTTATAGTGAGACCACAGCAAGACCTCCTTATAGTGAGACCACACCAAGACCTCCTTATAATGAGACCACACCAAGACCTCCTTATAATGAGACCACACCAAGACCTCCTCACCAAGACCACCTTATAGTGACACCAAACCAAGACCTCCTTATAATGAGACCACACCAAGACCTCCTTATAGTGAGACCACACCAAGACCTCCTTATAGTGAGACCACACCAAGACCTCCTCACCAAGACCACCTTATAGTGACACCACACCAAGACCTCCTTATAATGAGACCACACCAAGACCTCCTTATAGTGAGACCACACCAAGACCTCCTTATAGTGAGACCACACCAAGACCTCCTTATAGTGAGACCACACCAAGACCTCCTTATAGTGAGACCACAGCAAGACCTCCTTATAGTGAGACCACACCAAGACCTCCTTATAGTGAGACCACACCAAGACCTCCTTATAATGAGACCACACCAAGACCTCCTTATAGTGAGACCACACCAAGACCTCCTTATAGTGAGACCACAGCAAGACCTCCTTATAGTGAGACCACACCAAGACCTCCTTATAATGAGACCACACCAAGACCTCCTTATAATGAGACCACACCAAGACCTCCTCACCAAGACCACCTTATAGTGACACCACACCAAGACCTCCTTATAATGAGACCACACCAAGACCTCCTTATAGTGAGACCACACCAAGACCTCCTCACCAAGACCACCTTATAGTGACACCACACCAAGACCTCCTTATAGTGAGACCACACCAAGACCTCCTTATAGTGAGACCACACCAAGACCTCCTTATAGTGAGACCACAGCAAGACCTCCTTATAGTGAGACCACACCAAGACCTCCTTATAGTGAGACCACACCAAGACCTCCTTATAGTGAGACCACACCAAGACCTCCTTATAGTGAGACCACAGCAAGACCTCCTTATAGTGAGACCACACCAAGACCTCCTTATAGTGAGACCACACCAAGACCTCCTTATAATGAGACCACACCAAGACCTCCTTATAGTGAGACCACACCAAGACCTCCTTATAGTGAGACCACAGCAAGACCTCCTTATAGTGAGACCACACCAAGACCTCCTTATAATGAGACCACACCAAGACCTCCTTATAATGAGACCACACCAAGACCTCCTCACCAAGACCACCTTATAGTGACACCACACCAAGACCTCCTTATAATGAGACCACACCAAGACCTCCTTATAGTGAGACCACACCAAGACCTCCTCACCAAGACCACCTTATAGTGACACCACACCAAGACCTCCTTATAGTGAGACCACACCAAGACCTCCTTATAGTGAGACCACACCAAGACCTCCTTATAGTGAGACCACACCAAGACCTCCTTATAGTGAGACCACACCAAGACCTCCTTATAGTGACACCACACCAAGACCTCCTTATAATGAGACCACACCAAGACCTCCTTATAGTGAGACCACACCAAGACCTCCTTATAGTGAGACCACACCAAGACCTCCTTATAGTGAGACCACACCAAGACCTCCTTATAGTGAGACCACACCAAGACCTCCTTATAGTGAGACCACACCAAGACCTCCTTATAGTGAGACCACACCAAGACCTCCTTATAGTGAGACCACACCAAGACCTCCTTATAGTGAGACCACACCAAGACCTCCTTATAGTGAGACCACACCAAGACATCCTTATAGTGAGACCACACCAAGACCTCCTTATAGTGAGACCACACCAAGACCTCCTTATAATGAGACCACACCAAGACCTCCTTATAGTGAGACCACACCAAGACCTCCTTATAGTGAGACCACACCAAGACCTCCTTATAGTGAGACCACACCAAGACCTCCTTATAGTGAGACCACACCAAGACCTCCTTATAGTGAGACCAGACCAAGACCTCCTTATAGTGACACCACACCAAGACCTCCTTATAGTGAGACCACACCAAGACCTCCTTATAATGAGACCACACCAAGACCTCCTTATAGTGAGACCACACCAAGACCTCCTTATAGTGAGACCACACCAAGACCTCCTTATAGTGAGACCACACCAAGACCTCCTTATAGTGACACCACACCAAGACCTCCTTATAGTGACACCACACCAGAGCGTCCCTGGAACTACATATGGGGGGGGCGGGGGGTTGTGTTTGGTGTTTCCAAATTAGTTTAATACATTTACACACTTTAGTTTATTATTAAAACATTAGTGACACCTCCTCTAACGCTTGTTTTTGTGTGTGTGTGCGTGTGCGTGTGTGTGTGCGTGCAGCCTCATGCAGAGGAGGTTCTCGGAGCCCAACGCCTACATGGACAACCTCCCGTCTCTCCACCAATCAGCTGACGAGCTGTACGACGATGTGGCGTCTATAGCGGCTGACCCTGAGGTACCTCTGACCTCTGACCCTGAGGTACCTCTGACCTCTGACCCTGAGGTACCTCTGACCTCTGACCCTGAGGTTAGATCTTTCAGGAGTTAACAGGCTGGGAGCGTCGCTCCACAGGCTGGGAGCGTCGCTCCACAGGCTGGGAGCGTCGCTCCACAGGCTGGGAGCGTCGCTCCACAGGCTGGGAGCGCATTGCTCCACAGGCTGGGAGCGTCGCTCCACAGGCTGGGAGCGTCGCTCCACAGGCTGGGAGCATCGCTCCACAGGCTGGGAGCGCATTGCTCCACAGGCTGGGAGCATCGCTCCACAGGCTGGGAGCGCCGCTCCACAGGCTGGGAGCGACGCTCCACAGGCTGGGAGCACCGCTCCACAGGCTGGGAGCGACGCTCCACAGGCTGGGAGCATCGCTCCACAGGCTGGGAGCATCGCTCCACAGGCTGGGAGCGCCGCTCCACAGGCTGGGAGCGACGCAGCCTGTGGAGCGTCGCTCCACAGGCTGGGAGGGTCGCTCCACAGGCTGGGAGCGTCGCTCCACAGGCTGGGAGCGACGCTCCACAGGCTGGGAGCATCGCTCCACAGGCTGGGAGCGCCGCTCCACAGGCTGGGAGCGACGCAGCCTGTGGAGCGTCGCTCCACAGGCTGGGAGGGTCGCTCCACAGGCTGGGAGCGTCGCTCCACAGGCTGGGAGCATCGCTCCACAGGCTGGGAGCATCGCTCCACAGGCTGGGAGCATCGCTCCACAGGCTGGGAGCATCGCTCCACAGGCTGGGAGCGACGCAGCCTGTGGAGCGTCGCTCCACAGGCTGGGAGGGTCGCTCCACAGGCTGGGAGGGTCGCTCCACAGGCTGGGAGCGTCGCTCCACAGGCTGGGAGCGTCACTCCACAGGCTGGGAGCGACGCTCCACAGGCTGGGAGCGACGCTCCACAGGCTGGGAGCGACGCTCCACAGGCTGGGAGCGACGCTCACAGGCTCCATGATGCTTCATAAATAAAGTGTTGATTGATTGATTGATTCATGTGGTCCTAGCAGGATCCAGAGGAGGAGGAGGAGGAGTCAGACGGTGAAGACCATGAGCTGGGGGACATCATCTTGTCCTCTGTGGACATCAAAGAGGACATCGCCTCCGCTGTGGACATCAAAGAGGACATCGTCTCCGCCGTGGACATCAAAGGGGACACTGTGGACATCAAAGAGAAGCTCGGGGACAGTGTGGACATCAAAGAGAAGCTCGGGGACAGTGTGGACATCAAAGAGAAGCTCGGGGACAGTGTGGACATCAAAGAGAAGCTCGGGGACACTGTGGACACCAAGGGGGAGCTCGGGGACACGTCCTCCTCTGTAGAGGCCAAACAGGAGGTCGGGGACGTCATCTGGTCCACTGTGGACATCAGGCAGGACCTCGGGGACAGCAGGCTGTACCTGGAGCTCCTCCCCGTCCCCTCCTTCCTCCACCCGCCCCCCCCCCTCCTCCCCCCCCACAGAGCAGGAGGGGCACCCTGGTCCCATGAGAGAGGTAAGACCCCCCCCCTCCTCCTCCTCCTCCCCCTAAGTACCACAAGCTGACTTCACGTCAGTAAGGCCAGGTAATAATGGGCGGCGGTGGCTCAGGGCCTGGATGGTAACCGTAAGGTTGCCAGTTCGAACCCGGGCTCCCCCAGAGTTACTGTCGAAGTGTCCTTGAGCAAGACACTGAACCCCTAATTGCTCCCGATGTGCTGGTTGGTGCCTTGCATGGTTTCCGCTGCCATCGGTGTATGAATGTGTGTGTGTGAATGGGTGAATGTAATGCACAATCTCTGTAAAGCGCCTTGGATAAAGGCGCTATATATAAATGCACCATTTACCACTTACCATTTAATAATAATTGAATAAGTGTGGAAAATAATCATTGGTTTGTGATCAGATTGACTGCTTAATGAACAGTAAAGACATCAGGATTAGGTTAAACCTGGCTGTCCACAGCATTAGTTTCCATGGTAACTATAGTGTGGCATTGCTTTCATGAAACTGAATCAAGCCTCAACATATCCAGCTTAACTGGCAAACTTAATCTGGCAAGATGAACCATCTTTCATGAAACCGGTTTAATCGCTGATCCAGGATATATTAAGGCAGGATATCTGTTAAAGCGCAAATAACATGCATTTTAAAACTGCTTTTAATATTTAATAATCATATTGTCTATGTCCCTCAAAGTTATTTCTAATGGTTTGAGCCTCTATCACCACTATGATATAACCAGGCCTTGTCATTTCTTTCTGGACTTTGAAAGCAGTTTTAGCTGCAGTACCACAATGTCCTGAGGTGGTGGGGGCGCTGATATGCAGATTATTTATTATTTGAGTCATTATAATACTGATGCTAGATAAAACCAGGCTTGTTTCCATTCCATGCCAACTTGGAAAATCAACAATGGTGGACATTGTAAACAAAGTGGAAATGCTAATTTGGAACTGAAGACTGAAGAAGAGGAGGAATTTTACAAAGTAGGGTGACATTGATGACATCACGATGAGGCCAAAATCAGTCGAGCTGTTCCTGAGAGCAATTTCCATTAAAACACCCATAATATGACATGAAGGCCTGATTGTTCAAAATTGGTTATTTGTGGGGATAGAAAACACACACATGGGAGCCCCAAAAACACAAAAGTTGAATTTTATGTTATAGGTCCTTTAAAACCCGATTAATCTCTAATCCATGTTTTGTGAAACGGGCCCAGAGCAGACTGCGTCATGTCAGAGCAGACTGCGTCATGTTAAAGCAGACTGCGTCATGTTAAAGCAGACTGCGTCATGTCAGAGCAGACTGCGTCATGTTAGAGCAGACTGCGTCATGTTAGAGCAGACGGCGTCATGTTAGAGCAGACGGCGTCATGTCAGAGCAGACTGCGTCATGTCAGAGCAGACTGCGTCATGTCAGAGCAGACTGCGTCATGTCAGAGCAGACTGCGTCATGTCAGAGCAGACTGCGTCATGTTAGAGCAGACTGCGTCATGTTAGAGCAGACTGCGTCATGTTAGAGCAGACTGTGTCATGTTAAAGCAGACTGCGTCATGTTAGAGCAGACTGCGTCATGTTAGAGCAGACTGTGTCATGTCAGAGCAGACTGCGTCATGTTAGAGCAGACTGCGTCATGTCAGAGCAGACTGCGTCATGTCAGAGCAGACTGCGTCATGTCAGAGCAGACTGTGTCATGTTAGAGCAGACTGCGTCATGTCAGAGCAGACTGTCATGTTAGAGCAGACTGTGTCATGTCAGAGCAGACTGTGTCATGTTAAAGCAGACTGTGTCATGTCAGAGCAGACTGCGTCATGTTAGAGCAGACTGCGTCATGTCAGAGCAGACTGTGTCATGTTAGAGCAGACTGCGTCATGTCAGAGCAGACTGCGTCATGTCAGAGCAGACTGCGTCATGTCAGAGCAGACTGCGTCATGTCAGAGCAGACTGCGTCATGTCAGACTGCGTCATGTCAGAGCAGACTGCGTCATGTCAGAGCAGACTGCGTCATGTTAGAGCAGACTGCGTCATGTTAAAGCAGACTGCGTCATGTTAGAGCAGACTGCGTCATGTCAGAGCAGACTGTGTCATGTTAGAGCAGACTGCGTCATGTCAGAGCAGACTGCGTCATGTCAGAGCAGACTCATGTCAGAGCAGACTGCGTCATGTCAGAGCAGACTGTGTCATGTTAAAGCAGACTGCGTCATGTCAGAGCAGACTCATGTCAGAGCAGACTGTGTCATGTTAGAGCAGACTGCGTCATGTTAGAGCAGACTGCGTCATGTCAGAGCAGACTCATGTCAGAGCAGACTGCGTCATGTCAGAGCAGACTGTGTCATGTCAGAGCAGACGGCGTCATGTCAGAGCAGACTGCGTCATGTTAGAGCAGACTGCGTCATGTCAGAGCAGACTCATGTCAGAGCAGACTGCGTCATGTCAGAGCAGACTGCGTCATGTTAGAGCAGACTGCGTCATGTTAGAGCAGACTGCGTCATGTCAGAGCAGACTGCGTCATGTTAGAGCAGACTCATGTCAGAGCAGACTGCGTCATGTCAGAGCAGACTGCGTCATGTCAGAGCAGACTGCGTCATGTTAGAGCAGACTCATGTCAGAGCAGACTGCGTCATGTCAGAGCAGACTGCGTCATGTCAGAGCAGACTGCGTCATGTCAGAGCAGACTGCGTCATGTCAGAGCAGACTGCGTCATGTTAGAGCAGACTGCGTCATGTCAGAGCAGACTGCGTCATGTTAGAGCAGACTCATGTTAGAGCAGACTGCGTCATGTTAGAGCAGACTGCGTCATGTTAGAGCAGACTGCGTCATGTCAGAGCAGACTGCGTCATGTCAGAGCAGACTGCGTCATGTTAGAGCAGACTGTGTCATGTCAGAGCAGACTGCGTCATGTTAGAGCAGACTGTGTCATGTCAGAGCAGACTGCGTCATGTTAGAGCAGACTGCGTCATGTTAGAGCAGACTGCGTCATATCAGAGCAGACTGCGTCATGTCAGAGCAGACTGCGTCATGTTAGAGCAGACTGTGTCATGTCAGAGCAGACTGCGTCATGTCAGAGCAGACTGCGTCATGTCAGAGCAGACTGCGTCATGTTAGAGCAGACTGTGTCATGTTAGAGCAGACTGCGTCATGTCAGAGCAGACTCATGTTAGAGCAGACTGCGTCATGTTAGAGCAGACTGCGTCATGTCAGAGCAGACTGCGTCATGTTAAAGCAGACTGCGTCATGTTAGAGCAGACTGCGTCATGTCAGAGCAGACTGCGTCATGTTAGTGCAGACTGCGTCATGTTAAAGCAGACTGCGTCATGTCAGAGCAGACTGCGTCATGTTAGAGCAGACTGCGTCATGTTAGAGCAGACTGCGTCATGTCAGAGCAGACTGCGTCATGTCAGAGCAGACTCATGTTAGAGCAGACTGTGTCATGTCAGAGCAGACTCATGTCAGAGCAGACTGCGTCATGTTAGAGCAGACTGCGTCATGTTAGAGCAGACTGCGTCATGTCAGAGCAGACTGTGTCATGTTAGAGCAGACTCATGTTAGAGCAGACTCATGTTAGAGCAGACTGCGTCATGTCAGAGCAGACTGTGTCATGTTAGAGCAGACTCATGTCAGAGCAGACTGTGTCATGTTAGAGCAGACTGTGTCATGTTAGAGCAGACTGTGTCATGTTAGAGCAGACTCATGTCAGAGCAGACTGTGTCATGTTAGAGCAGACTGCGTCATGTTAGAGCAGACTGCGTCATGTCAGAGCAGACTGTGTCATGTTAGAGCAGACTGCGTCATGTTAGAGCAGACTGCGTCATGTTAGAGCAGACTGCGTCATGTCAGAGCAGACTGTGTCATGTTAGAGCAGACTGCGTCATGTCAGAGCAGACTGTGTCATGTTAGAGCAGACTCATGTCAGAGCAGACTGTGTCATGTTAGAGCAGACTGCGTCATGTCAGAGCAGACTGTGTCATGTTAGAGCAGACTGTGTCATGTCAGAGCAGACTGTGTCATGTTAGAGCAGACTGCGTCATGTCAGAGCAGACTGTGTCATGTTAGAGCAGACTCATGTCAGAGCAGACTGTGTCATGTCAGAGCAGACTGTGTCATGTTAGAGCAGACTGTGTCATGTTAGAGCAGACTGTGTCATGTTAGAGCAGACTGTGTCATGTTAGAGCAGACTGCGTCATGTCAGAGCAGACTCATGTTAGAGCAGCATGGAACGATGCGGCATCGTCACACAACCCAACATAAGGTCACAACATCCGGTCTAGATTTTTAGGCTCTTCAAATTAAGAGCTGAACGGGGGGGGGGGGGGAAATGCTGGCGTGAATTATTAATATTATATCATCATTTGTCAATAAATGCTAGCGCTGTGAGTGTGTCAATGCAACCCTCCCCGATCCCACACAAACCTCTGGGTCTCGGGGGTAAACAGTACATAGTAATAACTAAATGAACACACGTAATGCTAAATAATATAATACAGTTATAAACGCTTAAAGGAGAAATCCATACTAGAAGGCTTTCTTACCTTTCTTTGTAGTCGTTACGTCCCCACCAAAGAGGCCCAGGTGTTATTTTGTGCAAAAGCTCCGTATTAGCATAACACCCCATAGCCCCGTATTAGCATAACGCCCCATAGCCCCATTCAATTCCCATTCAATGCAATGCAATTCATTGAGGGCTTATGGTAGGGGAAATAGACAATAAGGAGTTTTTGCACAAAAAAACACCTAGACCTCTTTGGTGGGGACGTAACAACTACAAAGAAAGATAAGAAAGCCTTCTAGCATGGAATTCTCCTTTAAAATACATTCCAGGAGAGCAGATCCTTGCCGTGTTTTGCGTTCGCGTCGTGTAATAATGATCCTGTTCCTCCAGGTGGACTCCACGCAGCCATCTGAGACTCCGCCCACTGTGAACGGTACCGCCCAGACTCCTCCCCCCGGCCCGGACCCCCAAAGGGACACCACCACCACCGCCCCCCCCGGGTCTCCCCGGACCCCCCAGGCCTCGGCACACCCCCACAGGGACCCCCACAGGGACCCCCACAGCCCCCCGGGAGGAGGCCCGGCCCACCACCACCACCACCACCACCCTCCGCACAGCCCCCAACCTCCCCGGGGACGGAGCACCAGCAGCGGGGACAAGGCCAAGGCCCGGTCCCTAGGTGAGATAGGAACCAGCTCACCATGTAGGATGGACTGTACTGGGCTGGGCTGTGCTGTGCATGTCAAAGTCAGAGGCTTCGTTCACACATATCAGACCAACATGCTCTGTGCTCTGCATGTGTTTCATGGCCTCATACACACATATCAGACCAACATGCTCTGTGCTCTGCATGTGTTTCATGGCCTCATACACACATATCAGACCAACATGCTCTGTGCTCTGCATGTGTTTCATGGCCGCCTCAATGCTTTTCCAATGGAAAAGTCACGTGGTTTGACCAAACACTTGTGTGTGATGTGGGGGGGGAGGGGGGGGGGGCAATCAAACACAAGTGTTTGGTCAAACCACGTGACTTTTCCATTGGAAAAGCATTGAGGCGGCCATGAAACACAGGCAGAGCACAGAGCATGTTGGTCTTTGTGTGTGTACGAAGCCTCAAACAAGGTGTTCCAGTGAAACACATGAACTGCATCCATGACAGACATCAGTGTTCACATTGAGAGCCTGTCTGTCCCACATTGTGACTGACAGACGTCAGTGTTCACACTGAGACCCTGTCTGTCCCACATTGTGACTGACAGACGTCAGTGTTCACACTGAGACCCTGTCTGTCCCACATTGTGACTGACAGACGTCAGTGTTCACATTGAGACCCTGTCTGTCCCACATTGTGACTGACAGGCATCAGTGTTCACATTGAGACCCTGTCTGTCCCACATTGTGACTGACAGGCATCAGTGTTCACATTGAGACCCTGTCTGTCCCACATTGTGACTGACAGGCATCAGTGTTCACATTGAGACCCTGTCTGTCCCACATTGTGACTGACAGGCATCAGTGTTCACATTGAGACCCTGTCTGTCCCACATTGTGACTGACAGGCATCAGTGTTCACATTGAGACCCTGTCTGTCCCACATTGTGACTGACAGGCATCAGTGTTCACATTGAGACCCTGTCTGTCCCACATTGTGACTGACAGGCATCAGTGTTCACATTGAGACCCTGTCTGTCCCACATTGTGACTGACAGGCATCAGTGTTCACATTGAGACCCTGTCTGTCCCACATTGTGACTGACAGGCATCAGTGTTCACATTGAGACCCTGTCTGTCCCACATTGTGACTGACAGGCATCAGTGTTCACATTGAGACCCTGTCTGTCCCACATTGTGACTGACAGGCGTCAGTGAACGTTGCGTGTTCACGTTGCGTGTTGACGTTGCGTGTTGAACGTTGCGTGTTCACGTTGCGTGTTCACGTTGCGTGTTCACGTTGCGTGTTGAACGTTGCGTGTTCACGTTGCGTGTTGAACGTTGCGTGTTCACGTTGCGTGTTCACGTTGCGTGTTCATGTTGCGTGTTGAACGTTGCGTGTTGAACGTTGCGTGTTCATGTTGCGTGTTGAACGTTGCGTGTGCGTTGCGTGTTCACGTTGCGTGTTGAACGTTGCGTGTGCGTTGCGTGTTCACGTTGCGTGTTCACGTTGCGTGTTCACGTTGCGTGTTGAACGTTGCGTGTTGAACGTTGCATGTTCACGTTGCGTGTTGAACGTTGCGTGTTCACGTTGCGTGTTCACGTTGCGTGTTGAACGTTGCGTGTTCACCCCCCCACAGGCTGTCCCGTGAGCGGCGAGGTGAAGCTGGGGCAGAGCCGCACCGAGGCGGACATGAGGCTCTACACGGAGCAGAGACGACGTCTGGAGGCAGACCGAGAGCAGCTGAGGAGCAGCCTGGCCCTTCTGAAGAGAGAGAGGAGGGAGAGGAGGGAGCAGATACACACCTCTACAGGTGAGGAGGGGAGGGGAGGGGAGGGGAGGGGAGGGGAGGGGAGGGGAGGGGAGGGGAGGGGGGGGGAGGGGGGGAGAGGAGAGGAGAGGAGGAGGAGGGGAGGGGAGGGGAGAGGAGGGAGCAGATACACACCTCTACAGGTGGGGAGGGGAGGGGAGGGGAGGGGAGGGGAGGGGAGGGGAGGGGAGGGGAGGGGAGGGGAGGGGAGGGGAGGGGAGAGGAGAGGAGAGGAGAGGGGAGGGGAGGGGAGGGGAGAGGAGGGAGCAGATACACACCTCTACAGGTGAGGAGGGGAGGGGAGGGGAGGGGAGGGGAGGGGAGGGGAGGGGAGGGGAGGGGAGGGGAGGGGAGGGGGAGGGGAGGAGAGGGGAGGGGAGGGGAGGGGAGGGAGCACATACACACCTCTACAGGTGGGGAGGGGAGGGGAGGGGAGGGGAGGGGAGGGGAGGGGAGGGGAGGGGAGGGGAGGGGGAGGGGAGGGGAGGGGAGCAGATACACACCTCTACAGGTGGGGAGGGGAGGGGAGGGGAGGGGAGGGGAGGGGAGGGGAGGGGAGGGAGCACATACACACCTCTACAGGTGAGGAGGAGGGGAGGGGAGGGGAGAGGAGGGGAGGGGAGGGAGCAGATACACACCTCTACAGGTGGGGAGGGGAGGGGAGGGGAGGGGAGGGGAGGGGGGGAGGGGAGGGGAGGGGAGGGGAGGGGAGGGGAGAGGAGGGGAGGGGAGGGGAGAGGAGAGGAGAGGAGAGGAGAGGAGGGGAGGGGAGGGGAGGGGAGAGGAGAGGAGAGGAGAGGAGAGGAGGGGAGGGGAGGGGAGGGGAGGAGGGGCATTACAATCACTATTATATGGGGGGGGGGGGCAAAAAGAAAAAAGAAAATGAAGTTATTTTTTGCCCCCCCCCCCCCCCCCCCAGACCCCGCCCTCCGGGCGTCTCTGGAGGCCGCCCTGAGGCAGAAGGAGGGGGCGTGTCGGGAGGCGGAGCGTCGGCGGGTGGAGGTGGAGCTACAGCTGATGGAGGTGAAGGAGAGCCTGAGGAAGGCGGAGGCGGGACCCTTCACCCTGGGCACCCCATTGGACAGCTCCCTGCTGGACACGCCCCCTCAGGTCAGTGAACCACTGGACACGGCGTCAGTGTTGTTTTTGGCAGCACATTTTGATTCTAGTTTTAGTCATTATAGTCTTTTGAATAGTTTTAATTTAGTCTGAGTCACATTTTAGTCACCTGGAATGTATTAGTGTTAGTGTGTTATTAGTGTGAGCTTGTAGATCGGCTATTTTCAGCATGCAACCAAGTGTAAATTCACTTATACTGGATCTCTTGTCTACTAGAGAGAGAGAGAGAGAGAGAGAGAGAGAGAGAGAGAGTTGCACCACTCAGTTCACACGGGTGTGATTTTTTATTTACAATTTACAACGTAGTCATTTCATCAGACGCTCTTAATCCAGAGTGATTTACAGTAAGCAGAACAATAGAACAACACATGGTGTTACATCACATACATAGAAACAGAACAATAGAACAACACATGGTGTTACATCACATACATAGAGACAGAACAATAGAACAACACATGGTGATACATCACATACATAGAGATAGAACAATAGAACAACACATGGTGTTACATCACATACATAGAAACAGAACAATAGAACAACACATGGTGTTACATCACATACATAGAGACAGAACAATAGAACAACACATGGTGATACATCACATACATAGAGATAGAACAATAGAACAACACATGGTGATACATCACATACATAGAGATAGAACAATAGAACAACACATGGTGATACATCACATACATAGAGATAGAACAATAGAACAACACATGGTGATACACCACATACATAGAAATAGAACAATAGAACAACACATGGTGATACATCACATACATAGAGATAGAACAATAGAACAACACATGGTGATACATCACATACATAGAAATAGAACAATAGAACAACACATGGTGATACACCACATACATAGAAATAGAACAATAGAACAACACATGGTGATACATCACATACATAGAGATAGAACAATAGAACAACACATGGTGATACATCACATACATAGAAATAGAACAATAGAACAACACATGGTGATACATCACATACATAGAAATAGAACAATAGAACAACACATGGTGATACATCACATACATAGAGATAGAACAATAGAACAACACATGGTGATACATCACATACATAGAAATAGAACAATAGAACAACACATGGTGATACATCACATACATAGAGATAGAACAATAGAACAACACATGGTGATACATCACATACATAGAGATAGAACAATAGAACAACACATGGTGATACATCACATACATAGAGATAGAACAATAGAACAACACATGGTGATACACCACATACATAGAAATAGAACAATAGAACAATACATGGTGATACTTGTGCTAATGCTATCTATGCTATAAGGTGAAAACGCCTGTAAGGTTGTCGAGGCTAGTTTAACCTTTGACCTGTAAGGTCAAAGGTCCATTGATCACCTAATTGGTTTCTTTGTGATTTATCCTCAGTCTAAAGCACCGTGCCTGGCCCCGCCCCCTCCATGCCAGCCGTCCAATAGCAGCAGCCCCGGTGGAGACTCCGCCTCTCCGGTCAACTCTGCCTCCGCCCTCAAGAACAGACCCGCCTCCGTCATGAGCTCCAGTACCGGCAACGTGCTGCAGAAAGCTAAGGTCATTAGCATGTCATTAGCATATCATTAGCATATGATTAGCATGTCATGATGAGCTCCAGTACCGGCAACGTGCTGCAGAAAGCTAAGGTCATTAGCATGTCATTAGCATATCATTAGCATATGATTAGCATGTCATGATGAGCTCCAGTAAAGGGAACGTGCTGCAGAAAGTAACGGTCATTAGCATGTCATTAACATAACACGATGAGCTCATTACCATATAATTAGCATCCTAAATATATTCATCCTAAACCTGTGTATGTATATATATAAATATATTCATATATATATAAATATATTCATATATATATAAATATATTCGTGTATATATAAATATATTCATATATATATATATATAAATATATTCATATATATATAAATATATTCATCCTAAACCTTCATTATATATAAATATATTCATATATAAATATATTCATCCTAAACCTTTTCTTTCAGGAGTGGGAGAAGAAATCCACCTCCTAGAAGAACACCATGGATTCCTGTTTGACCTTCATGTGACCTCTGAGGTCAAAGTGTTTGACCTTCATGTGACCTCTGAGGTCAAAGTGTTTGACCTTCATGTGACCTGAGGTCAAAGTGTTATTTTTTCTCTCATCACGATCAACTGACTTGCTTTGTATACAAGGAGGGGGCGGGGTTTAGGAGCAGCCCAACCAATCAGCAGCCTTCCTGAGAATGCCAAGAGCCAATCAGAAAGAGACTGTATGCCAAACTTATTTTTTTATTGATTTGTTTTTATAATTATTATTTTATTTCAAAGACCTCATATATCTATTGAGAGTGTATGAACGTGTTACACTCTCAGAGTTACATTTGCCCCCCCCCCCCTTGGCCCCCCAAGGGCCCCTGGGGGTCCCTGGATCCCCCCCGGCCCCCCAAGGGCCCCTGGGGGTCCCTGGATCCCCCCCTGGCCACCCAAGGACCCATGGGGGTCCCTGGATCCCCCCCGGCCCCCCAAGGGCCCCTGGGGGTCCCTGGATCCCCCCCTGGCCCCCCAAGGGCCCCTGGGGGTCCCTGGATCCCCCCCTGGCCACCCAAGGACCCATGGGGGTCCCTGGATCCCCCCCGGCCCCCCAAGGGCCCCTGGGGGTCCCTGGATCCCCCCCTGGCCACCCAAGGACCCATGGGGGTCCCTGGATCCCCCCCGGCCCCCCAAGGGCCCCTGGGGGTCCCTGGATCCCCCCCTGGCCCCCCAAGGGCCCCTGGGGGTCCCTGGATCCCCCCCTGGCCACCCAAGGACCCATGGGGGTCCCTGGATCCCCCCCGGCCCCCCAAGGGCCCCTGGGGGTCCCTGGATCCCCCCCTGGCCCCCCAAGGGCCCCTGGGGGTCCCTGGATCCCCCCCTGGCCACCCAAGGACCCATGGGGGTCCCTGGATCCCCCCCGGCCCCCCAAGGGCCCCTGGGGGTCCCTGGATCCCCCCCTGGCCACCCAAGGACCCATGGGGGTCCCTGGATCCCCCCCGGCCCCCCAAGGGCCCCTGGGGGTCCCTGGATCCCCCCCTGGCCCCCCAAGGGCCCCTGGGGGTCCCTGGATCCCCCCCTGGCCACCCAAGGACCCATGGGGGTCCCTGGATCCCCCCCTGGCCACCCAAGGGCCCCTGGGGGTCCCTGGACCCCCCACCGGCTCCCCAAGGGCCCCTGGGGGTCCCTGGACCACACATTGAGAACCACTGCTGTATGCCACTGGACAGTTGTTATTTTTCCTAAAGGGAACTCTTTGATATTGTTGCATTTTTTTATTTATTTATATCCCACGATTTCGTAACCCATCTTTCACCCCGATGCCAATTCATTATTTTCTTGCCATCTACGCTTATATACGTAGCTAGGCTATCAGGACCTATCTATGCTAGCTACGCTTATAAAGGTAGCTAGGCTATCAGGACCTATCTATGCTAGCTACGCTTATAAACGTAGCTAGGCTATTGGGACCTATCTATGCTAGCTACGCTTATATACGTAGCTAGGCTATCAGGACCTATCTATGCTAGCTACGCTTTTAAATGTAGCTAGGCTATTGGGACCTATCTATGCTAGCTACGCTTATAAACGTAGCTAGGCTATCAGGACCTATCTATGCCCGCTACGCTTATAAACGTAGCTAGGCTATCAGGACCTATCTATGCCAGCTACGCTTATAAGCGTAGACAACAGTTTAATCCATATATAAACGTGCCGTCCGTCTGTTTACCTTTTTAGCATTGCCCCGGCTAGTTAGAGCCCTCCTCCTTCACCAGCAGCGATGTGATTCCTAAATCCAGCTCCGTTGAGCCTCCATTATGACCCGAGTTTCAAAGGTTAGAGAGCTGTCCACGGTGAGCCGTCGCGCACCCGTCGATCGTAAATCATTTGTGAGTTTGTATCGCATCGCTAGCTCCGTAGAGTGGGCCTGGACGGGTGGCCCCTGGGGCAGTACCAGCATGCTAACTACATGTGAGGGTACTTACCCTAGGGGAGAACATGTGAGGGTACCTACCCTAGGGGACACGGGGAGAACATGTGAGGGTACCTACCCTAGGGGACACGGGGAGAACATGTGAGGGTACCTACCCTAGGGGGCACGGGGAGAACATGTGAGGGTATCTACCCTAGGGGACACGGGGAGAACATGTGAGGGTACCTACCCTAGGGGAGAACATGTGAGGGTACCTACCCTAGGGGACACGGGGAGAACATGTGAGGGTACCTACCCTAGGGGACACGGGGAGAACATGTGAGGGTACGTACCCTAGGGGGCACGGGGAGAACATGTGAGGGTACCTACCCTAGGGGACACGGGGAGAACATGTGAGGGTACCTACCCTAGGGGACACGGGGAGAACATGTGAGGGTACCTACCCTAGGGGACACAGGGAGAACATGTGAGGGTACCTACCCTAGGGGACAAGGGGAGAACATGTGAGGGTACCTACCCTAGGGGACACGGGGAGAACATGTGAGGGTACCTACCCTAGGGGACACGGGGAGAACATGTGAGGGTACCTACCCTAGGGGACAAGGGGAGAACATGTGAGGGTACCTACCCTAGGGGACACGGGGAGAACATGTGAGGGTACCTACCCTAGGGGGCACGGGGAGAACATGTGAGGGTACCTACCCTAGGGGAGAACATGTGAGGGTACCTACCCTAGGGGACACGGGGAGAACATGTGAGGGTACCTACCCTAGGGGACACGGGGAGAACATGTGAGGGTACCTACCCTAGGGGGCACGGGGAGAACATGTGAGGGTACCTACCCTAGGGGACACGGGGAGAACATGTGAGGGTACCTACCCTAGGGGACACGGGGAGAACATGTGAGGGTACCTACCCTAGGGGACACGGGGAGAACATGTGAGGGTACCTACCCTAGGGGACACAGGGAGAACATGTGAGGGTACCTACCCTAGGGGACACGGGGAGAACATGTGAGGGTACCTAACCTAGGGGGCACGGGGAGAACATGTGAGGGTACCTACCCTAGGGGAGAACATGTGAGGGGACACGGGGAGAACATGTGAGGGTACCTACCCTAGGGGAGAACATGTGAGGGTACCTTCCCTAGGGGAGAACATGTGAGGGTACCTACCCTAGGGGACACAGGGAGAACATGTGAGGGTACCTACCCTAGGGGACACAGGGAGAACATGTGAGGGTACCTACCCTAGGGGAGAACATGTGAGGGGACACGGGGAGAACATGTGAGGGTACCTACCCTAGGGGAGAACATGTGAGGGTACATACCCTAGGGGACACAGGGAGAACATGTAAGGGTACTTACCCTAGGGGAGAACATGTGAGGGTACCTACCCTAGGGGACACGGGGAGAACATGTGAGGGTACTTACCCTAGGGGACACGGGGAGAACATGTGAGGGTACTTACCCTAGGGGACACGGGGAGAACATGTGAGGGTACCTACCCTAGGGGACACGGGGAGAACATGTGAGGGTACCTACCCTAGGGGACACGGGGAGAACATGTGAGGGTACCTACCCTAGGGGACACGGGGAGAACATGTGAGGGTACCTACCCTAGGGGACACGGGGAGAACATGTAAACTCCACACAGAAAGACCGTTTTGCCAATCCCATCTAGGGTATAGGCGCTGATGGCCTTAAAGAGCTACTTAGTAGATTGCTATTGTTGTTATCATCATTATTATTATTATTATCATTACAGCACATACATTAACCACTTCAGCCTTTTATACATTTCGGCCGTTTGAAAATAGCAGATCTACAAGCTCACAATGTGTCTCTCTCTCACACACACACACACACACACACACTGTCAGCGTGTAGATCAGCCATTTCCAAAAGATTTGTATGCATTTGAATACTTGTAAAAAAATAAATAAAGATGTAATATGTGCCACCCTTTAAAGGAGAGTTTGGGACCAGCACTGTTCTTACCGTAATGTGGTCGTTGTGTGATATTACATTACAGTGTTCTTACCGTAATGTGCTCGTTGTGTGGTATTACATTTGTTATTGTTTTATTGAGACGGTACGGTGAGTTTGATAACGTATTGTTTTATTCAGACGGTACGGTGAGTTTGATAACTTATTGTTTTATTCAGACGGTACGGTGAGTTTGATAACTTATTGTTTTATTCAGACGGTACGGTGAGTTTGATAACTTATTGTTTTATTCAGATGGTACGGTGAGTTTGATAACTTATTGTTTTATTCAGATGGTACGGTGAGTTTGATAACTTATTGTTTTATTCAGACGGTACGGTGAGTTTGATAACTTATTGTTTTATTCAGATGGTACGGTGAGTTTGATAACTTATTGTTTTATTCAGACGGTACGGTGAGTTTGATAACTTATTGTTTTATTCAGATGGTACGGTGAGTTTGATAACTTATTGTTTTATTCAGATGGTACAGTGAGTTTGATAACTTATTGTTTTATTCAGACGGTACGGTGAGTTTGATAACTTATTGTTTTATTCAGATGGTACGGTGAGTTTGATAACTTATTGTTTTATTCAGACGGTACGGTGAGTTTGATAACTTATTGTTTTATTCAGACGGTACGGTGAGTTTGATAACTTATTGTTTTATTCAGACGGTACGGTGAGTTTGATAACTTATTGTTTTATTCAGATGGTACGGTGAGTTTGATAACTTATTGTTTTATTCAGACGGTACGGTGAGTTTGATAACTTATTGTTTTATTCAGATGGTACGGTGAGTTTGATAACTTATTGTTTTATTCAGATGGTACAGTGAGTTTGATAACTTATTGTTTTATTCAGACGGTACGGTGAGTTTGATAACTTATTGTTTTATTCAGATGGTACGGTGAGTTTGATAACTTATTGTTTTATTCAGATGGTACAGTGAGTTTGATAACTTATTGTTTTATTCAGACGGTACGGTGAGTTTGATAACTTATTGTTTTATTCAGATGGTACGGTGAGTTTGATAACTTATTGTTTTATTCAGATGGTACAGTGAGTTTGATAACTTATTGTTTTATTCAGACGGTACGGTGAGTTTGATAACTTATTGTTTTATTCAGATGGTACGGTGAGTTTGATAACTTATTGTTTTATTCAGACGGTACGGTGAGTTTGATAACTTATTGTTTTATTCAGACGGTACGGTGAGTTTGATAACTTACGAGACATGCAAGGTTTTCCACGGCTACTTTGTGGCACGTCACACGATTGGATCACGCGACAAGAAAAACAAAATAAAAAGTCTCTCTTGCCTCTGTCGGTCGCCAAGGACTATTAAATGAGGACAGGAAGCGAACACCGTACGGTGGACTCCATGTTACAATTTACAATTTAGGCATTTAGCAGACGCTCTTAATCCAGAGCGATTTACATTAAGCAAGAACAAAAAAGCATGGGAATACATCACATAAAAAGCATTTATCATGAAACATGCGTAAGCTAAGAAAGTAACAGTGGAATATCTATACAATGAAACTATACATATAAACTATACATATATACTACTATGCTATACATATGTACTATGACGTGCTATGACTATATACAATGCAATTATAGTGCTGTCTACATAACATGCTATAAGTCTGTATCAAATGCTATCTAAGGGCCGATTCATACTCCTATTTTACCGCTATTTCGGCACTGTAGTGCCGAAATGATTTTGGCTCGTCAGAAATTTTCAGTAGCACCGAAGAGCCGACTTTAGAACGGTACCCGCCCCCCCGAACCTCAAATGACGTCAAATTGTAGGCTCTACAGCGCCGAACCGACTTTTATTCGGCTCTAAAATAGGAGTATGAATCGGCCCTAAGTCTACAGAAATGCTATCTAAGGGGGTGGGGTAAGTGCTACGGGCCATGATGGAGTCTGAAAAGGTGGGTTTTCAGACTACGGCAGAAGATTGGGAGTGATGCTGCAGAAGAGTTTGGGACGTGTGGAGCGTTGTCCAGGTGTTTTTAGTGAGGGTACCTCCAGCTTCCCTGCGTTGGCTGATCTGAGTGCGCGGGAGGGTTTGTAGGGTTCGATCATACTTGCAAGATATGGGGGAGCCATACCTTTGGTTGCTTTGAATGCCAGCATCAGAGTTTTGTATTCTGTGCGGGCAGCGACCGGGAGCCAGTGGAGGGAGCGGAGCAGGGGGGAGACATGTGAGAATTTTGGCTGGTTGAAGACCAAGCGAGCTGCGGAACCGAGGTTCATGTTTTAGGTTGTTATTAGAGAAACTAAAAGGTGAGTGTTAATTTTCTTTCATTTGCTGCTTTCTTTCGTTTTAGGGATTTTAGCTCTTTTTGACAGGGGGGCGGGGGCATTCGAGCATGGGGCTAAATATGTATTTTTTTTACCCAATTTGATGGTGATTTATTTATTTATTATTTACTATAGTCCTAATAAACCCCAGGAAATTACATCTGGCCACAGAAGATAACAGGATCTACTGAATGTCAAGGTAGCCTACTGGGGGAAGGCTTATACTGTGTGTATAGGCTCAATATGTCAGTTTGTCACATTCAATAGATCCTGTGATCTTTTGTGGCCAGATGTAATTTATTGGGGTTTATTAGGACTATAGTAAATAATAAAAAAATAAATCGCCATAATATTTTGTAAAAAAATACATATTTAGCCCCATGCTCGAATGCCCCCGCCCCCCTGTCAAAAAGAGCTAAAATCCCTAAAACGAAAGAAAGCAGCAAATGAAAGAAAATTAACACTCACCTTTTAGTTTCTCTAATAACAACCTAAAACATGAACCTTGGTTGAAAAAAAATAAAGTTGACCTATAAGTTCTGGGGGGGTCCCTGGAGCAACATATTTTCAGATGGGGGTCCGCAGCCAAATGCAGATCATTCTGGGGTCCTTGACATGAAAATGTTTGAGCACCACTGACATAGAAACATAGGGTTTAACCCTGTGAGCACCACTGACATAGAAACATAGGGTTTAACCCTGTGAGCACCACTGATATAGAAACATAGGGTTTAACCCTGTGAGCACCACTGCCATAGAAACATAGGGTTTAACCCTGTGAGCACCAATGACATAGAAACATAGGGTTTAACCCTGTGAGCACCACTGACATAGAAACATAGGGTTTAACCCTGTGAGCACCACTGATATAGAAACATAGGGTTTAACCCTGTGAGCACCACTGACATAGAAACATAGGGTTTAACCCTGTGAGCACCACTGACATAGAAACATAGGGTTTAACCCTGTGAGCACCACTGACATAGAAACATAGGGTTTAACCCTGTGAGCACCACTGACATAGAAACATAGGGTTTAACCCTGTGAGCACCACTGATATAGAAACATAGGGTTTAACCCTGTGAGAACCACTGATATAGAAACATGAGGTTTTAACCCTGTGAGAACCACTGCCATAGAAACATAGGGTTTTAACCCTGTGAGCACCACTGACATAGAAACATGGGGTTTAACCCTGTGAGCACCACTGATATAGAAACATGGGGTTTAACCCTGTGAGAACCACTGATATAGAAACATGAGGTTTTAACCCTGTGAGAACCACTGCCATAGAAACATAGGGTTTTAACCCTGTGAGCACCACTGACATAGAAACATGGGGTTTAACCCTGTGAGCACCACTGACATAGAAACGGTTACAGCACTTTGCAAACAATCTATAATTTATTATCTTTTATTTACTTTTAACATTTCATTTACATACAGTTACTAAATTCAACCTATATAAAAATTACATTTCCTAACTAAACAACCCCAACCCCAATCCTCTGACTTTTATCATCTGTGCTACAAACATAAATAAATAAATAACATGACTATTATCATCTGTGCTACAAACATAAATAAATAAATAACATGACTTTTATCATCTGTGCTACAAACATAAATAAATAACAGCAATGACAGGTACAATGGTAACAACAATGTCCGTTATGCTTCAATTAGCCCTCTCCTGTTAGCGTCCCATATCTGGGATGTAATCCATTGCCCTCTCCTGTTCGGGTCCCATATCTGGGATGTAATCCATTGCCCTCTCCAGTTCGGGTCCCATATCTGGGATGTAATCCATTGCCCTCTCCAGTTCGGGTCCCATATCTGGGATGTAATCCATTGCTCTCTCCTTTTTTTTTTTACTTATATTTTTTATCCCACGATTTTGTAACCCATTTTTCACCCCTGTGTCAATCATCTAATGTGATCCTGGGCTCTACACACCCTCCGCCAACCTGGGGAGAGCAACGGACTTGAACTCATGCTTCCTTCATGCCTGAGTGTCCAAGTTGCTCCTTTACACCTGACAGGGGGGAGTTTCCCTGGTTGGACGTAGCGCGTGGAAGGAACACGTTATTCCAACCCCCTCATTGCCCTCTCCTGTTAGCGTCCCATATCTGGGATGTAATCCATTGCCCTCTCCTGTTCGGGTCCCATATCTGGGATGTAATCCATTGCCGTCTCCTGTTAGCGTCCCATATCTGGGATGTAATCCATTGCCGTCTCCTGTTAGCGTCCCATATCTGGGATGTAATCCATTGCCCTCTCCAGTTCGGGTCCCATATCTGGGATGTAGTGCATTGCCCTCTCCTGTTCGGGTCCCATATCTGGGATGTAATCCATTGCCGTCTCCTGTTAGCGTCCCATATCTGGGATGTAATCCATTGCCCTCTCCGGTTCGGGTCCCATATCTGGGATGTAGTCCGTTGCCCTCTCCTGTTAGAGTCCCATATCTGGGATGTAATCCATTGCCGTCTCCTGTTAGCGTCCCATATCTGGGATGTAATCCATTGCCCTCTCCTGTTAGCGTCCCATATCTGGGATGTAATCCATTGCCGTCTCCTGTTAGCGTCCCATATCTGGGATGTAATCCATTGCCCTCTCCGGTTCGGGTCCCATATCTGGGATGTAATCCATTGCCCTCTCCTGTTAGCGTCCCATATCTGGGATGTAATCCATTGCCCTCTCCTGTTAGCGTCCCATATCTGGGATGTAATCCATTGCCCGACCCCAGATCTTCTGAAAGTGACATACTTTTATCTTCACATTAAACATGATTTTTTCCAGGGTGCAATAGGATAGGTCAGGGTTTTCAACCGGTGGTCCGCGGCCCCCTGGTGGTCCGCGGAGGTACTGCTGGTGGTCCGCAGCCAGGCATTCAGAAAAGTTATATTTTTGCCTTTTTAATATATAATATAAAACTTATTTGCACTCTTTTTACTTTTGTTTGTAAATAATAATAATAACTTAAGTCGAATCTAACATTTCAAAAAGTCAAGTGCTCAACGCGTCAAATAAACCAAAAGAAAAGCTGACGGAGTAATCAGCTGCCAGCGGAACAACCATCCTGCTCTTCCACCCAACGCATGCATGCTTACCGTGCTTGCTGCCCAAGGCAAGCACGGTAAGACGTTGCCATAAATTATTCATTCAATTCATAATAATACGTTTGGGAAAGTCAAATCTCCCTGCCATAGAGTTATAATATCTGCCGCGGATCGATTGAATCGTCTCACATAATACGTGACGTATATTCACTATTCAATGTGCAACTTCTCAGTCTATCGTTGCCGAAAAGGCAGAGCTACAAGCTCACAACGCGATGCAACCAGGTGCGGGCTCCACCGGGCCCGTCAGCGTCGCGTCTCCGTCAGGGAATGTTCCCGTTTTAATCAATGAAGGGTGGCTCCACTGCCCACGTTGTGTTGCGTTGCGTGACTGCATTAAAATTGCCCCGGTTGGCCGGTTCGTTTTTTGACGCACACGACGGAGGCACAACGCGCCCGGTGGAGCCCCGGTGTGAGCTTGTAGATTGGCTATTTTTGGTGCGTGACACCGTCGTACGATGATGTATACATTACGCTTTTAAAGTGACGGTACACAATGAACAGTTCCCTCTGTATGTTAGAAAGGTACTGTATAAGGCCCTAGTAAAATGTAGTGCAGGTTGTAGGTTGGTTAAAATATAGAGAAGATTATTAAAATAGAATAAAAATATATATTCTGTTTCTGTGTGTGTGTGTGTGTGTGTGTGTGTGTGTGTGTGTGTGTGTGTGTGGGGGGGGGGGGGGGGGGGGGTTGTCAGAAAAAAACCTACTGTGACTGTCAAATGTGTCTTCAGTGTTTCGGTGATTAACTGAAATGGATTATTATTTTGAGACTTATTTTGAGTCCTGCTTAGTACAAGTAAAAAACACTTTAGTAAAACTTTTGATAATAAAATACTTTGAAACATAGTTTTTTTCTTGTCCAGCTCATGAATGTAGCCTGTGATAGTGTGATTAGTGAGTAACAAGTAAGAAGAAAACAAAAACAATCTTAACCCATGGTGCATGAATGCCCCACCACTATTGTGTCGGGTGGGTCCATCGTAGATCTACGATGAACCCACCCGACACAACAGTGGTGGTCCCCAGGCTGCTGCTAGTCAGAATGGTGGTCCCCAGGCTGCTGCTAGTCAGAATGGTGGTCCCCAGGCTGCTGCTAGTCAGAATGGTGGTCCCCAGGCTGCTGCTAGTCAGAATGGTGGTCCCCAGGCTGCTGCTAGTCAGAATGGTGGTCCCCAGGCTGCTGCTAGTCAGAATGGTGGTCCCCAGGCTGCTGCTAGTCAGAATGGTGGTCCCCAGGCTGCTGCTAGTCAGAATGGTGGTCCCCAGGCTGCTGCTAGTCAGAATGGTGGTCCCCAGGCTGCTGCTAGTCAGAATGGTGGTCCCCAGGCTGCTGCTAGTCAGAATGGTGGTCCCCAGGCTGCTGCTAGTCAGAATGGTGGTCCCCAGGCTGCTGCTAGTCAGAATGGTGGTCCCCAGGCTGCTGCTAGTCAGAATGGTGGTCCCCAGGCTGCTGCTAGTCAGAATGGTGGTCCCTGGGTCAAAACCAGTTGAAAAGCCCTGGGATAGGAGCTTTGCAAACAATCTGACTCTTAGTCAGCGGTCTTTATCGCCCCCATGTGGACAAAAGGAACAAGTACAAGAGATTGATTGAATTATTAACAGTTTGCAGAATTACAGCACATTTCAAGCACAGCTCAACACAAAGACTGTTAACTGTGATGGACGACCCCATAAAGCAGTGCTTCAATACAAAGACTGTTAACTGTGATGGACGACCCCATAAAGCAGAGCTTCAATACAAAGACTGTTAACTGTGAGTGGACGACCCCATAAAGCAGTGCTTCAATACAAAGACTGTTAACTGTGATGGACGACCCCATAAAGCAGTGCTTCAATACAGAGACTGTTAACTGTGATGGACGACCCCATAAAGCAGAGCTTCAATACAGAGACTGTTAACTGTGATGGACGACCCCATAAAGCAGAGCTTCAATACAAAGACTGTTAACTGTGATGGACGACCCCATAAAGCAGAGCTTCAATACAAAGACTGTTAACTGTGATGGACGACCCCATAAAGCAGAGCTTCAATACAAAGACTGTTAACTGTGATGGACGACCCCATAAAGCAGAGCTTCAATACAAAGACTGTTAACTGTGATGGACGACCCCATAAAGCAGTGCTTCAATACAAAGACTGTTAACTGTGATGGACGACCCCATAAAGCAGAGCTTCAGTACAAAGACTGTTAACTGTGATGGACGACCCCATAAAGCAGAGCTTCAATACAAAGACTGTTTACTGTGATGGACGACCCCATAAAGCAGAGCTTCAATACAAAGACTGTTAACTGTGATGGACGACCCCATAAAGCAGAGCTTCAGTACAAAGACTGTTAACTGTGATGGACGACCCCATAAAGCAGAGCTTCAATACAGAGACTGTTAACTGTGATGGACGACCCCATAAAGCAGAGCTTCAGTACAAAGACTGTTAACTGTGATGGACGACCCCATAAAGCAGAGCTTCAATACAAAGACTGTTAACTGTGATGGACGACCCCATAAAGCAGAGCTTCAGTACAAAGACTGTTAACTGTGATGGACGACCCCATAAAGCAGAGCTTCAATACAGAGACTGTTAACTGTGATGGACGACCCCATAAAGCAGAGCTTCAATACAGAGACTGTTAACTGTGATGGACGACCCCATAAAGCAGAGCTTCAATACAAAGACTGTTAACTGTGATGGACGACCCCATAAAGCAGAGCTTCAATACAAAGACTGTTAACTGTGATGGACGACCCCATAAAGCAGAGCTTCAATACAAAGACTGTTAACTGTGATGGACGACCCCATAAAGCAGAGCTTCAGTACAAAGACTGTTAACTGTGATGGACGACCCCATAAAGCAGAGCTTCAATACAAAGACTGTTAACTGTGATGGACGACCCCATAAAGCAGAGCTTCAATACAGAGACTGTTAACTGTGATGGTCGACCCCATAAAGCAGAGCTTCAATACAGAGACTGTTAACTGTGATGGACGACCCCATAAAGCAGAGCTTCAATACAAAGACTGTTAACTGTGATGGACGACCCCATAAAGCAGAGCTTCAATACAGAGACTGTTAACTGTGATGGACGACCCCATAAAGCAGAGCTTCAATACAAAGACTGTTAACTGTGATGGACGACCCCATAAAGCAGAGCTTCAATACAAAGACTGTTAACTGTGATGGACGACCCCATAAAGCAGAGCTTCAATACAAAGACTGTTTACTGTGATGGACGACCCCATAAAGCAGAGCTTCAATACAAAGACTGTTAACTGTGATGGACGACCCCATAAAGCAGAGCTTCAATACAGAGACTGTTAACTGTGATGGACGACCCCATAAAGCAGAGCTTCAATACAAAGACTGTTAACTGTGATGGACGACCCCATAAAGCAGAGCTTCAATACAGAGACTGTTAACTGTGATGGTCGACCCCATAAAGCAGAGCTTCAATACAAAGACTGTTAACTGTGATGGACGACCCCATAAAGCAGAGCTTCAATACAAAGACTGTTAACTGTGATGGACGACCCCATAAAGCAGAGCTTCAATACAGAGACTGTTAACTGTGATGGTCGACCCCATAAAGCAGAGCTTCAATACAAAGACTGTTAACTGTGATGGACGACCCCATAAAGCAGAGCTTCAATACAAAGACTGTTAACTGTGATGGTCGACCCCATAAAGCAGAGCTTCAATACAAAGACTGTTAACTGTGATGGACGACCCCATAAAGCAGAGCTTCAATACAAAGACTGTTAACTGTGATGGACGACCCCATAAAGCAGTGCTTCAATACAAAGACTGTTTACTGTGATGGACGACCCCATAAAGCAGAGCTTCAGTACAAAGACTGTTAACTGTGATGGACGACCCCATAAAGCAGAGCTTCAATACAAAGACTGTTAACTGTGATGGACGACCCCATAAAGCAGAGCTTCAATACAAAGACTGTTAACTGTGATGGACGACCCCATAAAGCAGTGCTTCCCAAACCTTTTCCATGTCAAGGACCCCCAGTTTGACATGCATTAGTCTACGGAGCCCCATTTAATGGACCCCCAGTTTGACATGCATTAGTCTACGGAGCCCCATTTAATGGACCCCCAGTTTGATATGCATTAGTCTACGGAGCCCCATTTAATGGACCCCCAGTTTGACATGCATTAGTCTACGGAGCCCCATTTAATGGACCCCCAGTTTGACATGCATTAGTCTACGGAGCCCCATTTAATGGACCCCCAGTTTGACATGCATTAGTCTACAGAGCCCCATTTAATGGACCCCCAGTTTGACATGCATTAGTCTACGGAGCCCCATTTAATGGACCCCCAGTTTGACATGCATTAGTCTACGGAGCCCCATGTAATGGACCCCCAGTTTGACATGCATTAGTCTACGGAGCCCCATTTAATGGACCCCCAGTTTGACATGCATTAGTCTACGGAGCCCCATTTAATGGACCCCCAGTTTGACATGCATTAGTCTACGGAGCCCCATTTAATGGACCCCCAGTTTGACATGCATTAGTCTACGGACCCCCATGTAATGGACCCCCAGTTTGACATGCATTAGTCTACGGAGCCCCATTTAATGGACCCCCAGTTTGACATGCATTAGTCTACGGACCCCCATGTAATGGACCCCCAGTTTGACATGCATTAGTCTACGGACCCCCATTTAATGGCATTTCTATCAGTTTGACATGCATTAGTCTACGGAGCCCCATTTAATGGACCCCCAGTTTGACATGCATTAGTCTACGGAGCCCCATTTAATGGACCCCCAGTTTGACATGCATTAGTCTACGGAGCCCCATTTAATGGCATTTCTATCCGTTTGACATGCATTAGTCTACGGAGCCCCATTTAATGGCATTTCTATCCGTTTGACATGCATTAGTCTACGGAGCCCCATTTAATGGACCCCCAGTTTGACATGCATTAGTCTACGGACCCCATTTAATGGCATTTCTATCAGTTTGACATGCATTAGTCTACGGAGCCCCATTTAATGGTATTTCTATATCAGTTTGACATGCATTAGTCTACGGAGCCCCATTTAATGGCATTTCTATCAGTTTGACATGCATTAGTCTACGGAGCCCCATTTAATGGCATTTCTATCAGTTTGACATGCATTAGTCTACGGAGCCCCATTTAATGGCATTTCTATCAGTTTGACATGCATTAGTCTACGGAGCCCCATTTAATGGCATTTATATCAGTTTGACATGCATTAGTCTACGGAGCCCCATTTAATGGCATTTCTATCAGTTTGACATGCATTAGTCTACGGAGCCCCATTTAATGGCATTTCTATCAGTTTGACATGCATTAGTCTACGGAGCCCCATTTAATGGCATTTCTATCAGTTTGACATGCATTAGTCTACGGAGCCCCATTTAATGGACCCCCAGTTTGACATGCATTAGTCTATGGAGCCCCATTTAATGGACCCCCAGTTTGACATGCATTAGTCTACGGAGCCCCATTTAATGCACCCCCAGTTTGACATGCATTAGTCTACGGAGCCCCATTTAATGGACCCCCAGTTTGACATGCATTAGTCTACGGAGCCCCATTTAATGGCATTTCTATCAGTTTGACATGCATTAGTCTACGGAGCCCCATTTAATGGCATTTCTATCAGACATGCATTAGTCTACGGAGCCCCATTTAATGGCATTTCTATCAGTTTGACATGCATTAGTCTACGGAGCCCCATTTAATGGCATTTCTATCAGTTTGACATGCATTAGTCTACGGAGCCCCATTTAATGGCATTTCTATCTCTGTATTTGCCTCTGAGATTTAGTGGAGTAGAAATATAAAAGTACTGAATACTGTAGCAAAGTAAAACATTAATAAAACACAACAAAAACTGGTGGTGCATTTGAACCAGAACTGTATCCTTGTTTATAGAGTCTATTTGTACGTCTCTAAATGTTTTGATTAATTGAACAAGGTGGACCCTCTTGTAAACAAGTGTAATGCTTTATTTTGTGCTTGAGAAATGTAGGCTACTGGAATTCTGCAAACTGTTAATACATATTTCAATCAATCAATTCTTGAGTAAGTGTGAAGGAACTCACTTTGCTAGTTTTCATTGACGCATCACCTGTTGTTGAAGGAACCTGTTTGACGACACCTCTGTCTCTCTCTCTCTCTCTCTCTCTCTCTCTCTCTCTCTCTCTGTGTCTCTCTCTACGCCCTGCTCAGAGCTACAATAACTTCAACTGACCAGGAAGAGAAACCCTGCATTATTATCATCAGCTAAGCTTGTGTTAGATTTAATAGAACTCATTATGAGAACTCGTAGTTCAGTGTGTTGGAACTACAATAAGTCATAGTTCAGTGTGTTGGAACTAATAAGTCATAGTTCAGTGTGTTGGAACTACAATAAGTCATAGTTCAGTGTGTTGGAACTTTGTAATATTTTTACACCGTCGGAATCGAAGAGCGACAGACAGGAGGAGGAGGATGACAGGTAATTAAAGATTCAATGGTGTTACATTGTTTATTAGAAGTGGACAATGTCTTCGTTAACCACGTGGACCCTATAGCTGTGGTATATAGCTGGACATTGTGCATTTAGATCAAATCTATGGTTGTTGTGAACGTGTGGCTGGTGATCACTGCTGGGTCTGGAGTCTCGCCGTGTGTGTTTTGAGTCCCGCAGTGACAGGTTGACATTGACAGGCTGCAGCTTATTAGTATCGTTTGTATCCTTGTTGTTCCAAACCTCCAGTATCATGACGTTGATGTGCATTGTTATGTTACGCCGTTGTGTGTGTTTGTGTGTGTGTGTGTGTGTGTGTGTGTGTGTTTTTGTGTTAGGGCTGTCAGAACGAATTTCATAATATGAAAGAAATTCGAATATTAAAAAAATATATATATTCGAAAGCTAATTTTTTTATTTTGTTTTATGTTATTTTATCCGCTCACTAAATGTATTGAGTAACGAATCTACCGCTGTGAAATCTCCCCGGCCGCTTCCACTCATAGAGTTATATATCTAAGCTTCCACTGCATGTGAAAACGTGCACGTTCACGTCTGGAGCGAATGTGGGCCGGGTTCCGGACCCCGTGGCCTCGCGACCGTAATAGAGACGGCTTAGTGGCCCGGTGATAAATGAGCGGAGACTAGCCAGCTACACGAAGGTGACAAGGGCCCCGATTGTAAAGCCTGAGCACGCGGTCAAAAACGTCGAAATGTCTCGAAAATATTTTCGGAGAATCGATTTTCGTGCGTTCTAGGCCCCGTGGCCTCGCGGTACCGCCGCTAACAAGCCCGCGGTTCCGTGGGTCCTGAGCGGGCCGACGAGGGCTACTCCGCATGGTCAAGCCCGTCGCGCAGAACCCAGGCGGTACCCCCGGAAAGTTCCGAAATGTCCGGAGGAGCGGCGGCGCTTAGAGTGAGCTAAAGCTCCCCTGGTGGCCTGCTCGCAAGCCACAACCAGGGACGCTGGCCGCCCGTCCGAGACGAGTCACGAGAGTATTGACATGATATGCATAACGAATACCGGAATACTCGACCCGCCGAGTCTTCTTCATCTTTGGCGAGATCACTTCCCCTTTCGGCGACTCTTCGTCACTTTCCGGGTCGAGTTCTGTCTGAGAACTCGACCCGGAAAGTGACGAAGAGTCGCCGAAAGGGGAAGGCATTTCGCCACTGGAGCGCGCATCTAGCTACTGCTCCTCTTGCTTCTGAAGAAGTCGCCGGTCACTTTCTTCTTTTTCTTTTTTTCTCTGATGTAAAGAGAAGTTTGTGGCAGCGCGAGCTGCGCGACCCATGCTGCTGCGGCCCGTGCACATCGCAATTTCGTTTTTTTCTGCTGCTGCAGTTGGAATTAAAGAATGGCAAATAAAGCAATCTTGCTCCAGTCAGCTCTCGCCACTGGAGCGCGCATCTAGCTACTGCATGATGATCATGCACGCAGCACGCTGACAGACACTGTCCCAACTCCTAACACTTGTTTGATTAAACATAATGTGCCACGAAAAATAGCTTAGTTGGTTATTATCGCGTCGAGGAGGTACGTGTCCACAATATCGCCACGAACGGCCAACAAAAGACATCTTTATTCTTCGCCGTACAATGTGTTCCGTGCTGAAAATAGCTGATATACAAGCTCACAACGCGTCGCGTCCGGACACGTTGTGAGCTTGTAGATCAGCCACCCCCAGCATGCGGGAGATGCAGGCTCTGAGAACATTCAGAAACTTTTGCCTTCACAATAACACAACTGAAATATGTTTAAGGTCATTTAATTGTTAAGAATTTGACCTCTCTGAACAGTTACATTACTGTAGAGTCAAAGTCATTGTGTCAACTTATAACAGATCATAAGAAAAATGCATCTTGACCTACAGAACCAGTTTAAAACATTGACTAGACAGTAAAGACTCATTTATATAGTCTACAAAGAACTCAGCCCTATACAATTATATTTATACCCCGTATAGGCTACTCTTTAAATAAAAAAGCCTCATTGTATTTGCCTATCTAGTATCTCTGCAATGTTGCCTGGTCTGATTATTATAAGCCACATTGGGCTTATTTTTCTGAAGTTACTTGTAAATAATGGTAGAACGGTTGTGAGCTTGTAGATCGTCTATTCTCAAATAGCCAACATAATATAAATAAGCACATTGTTTAGTGGACGATATATATAGCTTTGAAGTGCTCGTGTGGCCTTTTATAGTCGCTTCTTTTAATGAGGGGACCTGGTTGCTTGTTTCACTCTCAAATCCACGATATGGGGCAACCCTGGTTTGTTTTGTTTTGTGCATGGATCAAATTGGATGCACATCGTTAGCACAGTAGCTAGCAGAGGCTGCAGCTGCTGAAAGTGCCACACTGAGGGAACTAGTGGTTGTGCTACGAAAAATAGCGAGAGTTATATTATGTATATACAAGCTCACAACGCGTCACGTCCGGACACGTTGTAGATCAGCCACTTGCAGCTCCAGCTGGTGAAAGTGCCCCGAAACGTGAAGGAAACTCGCCAGAATGAGCTCACGTTGTGAGCTTGTAGATCAGCCTGCGGACTCTGAGAACATTCAGAAACTTGCAACAGAAAGCTGCTAAAAGTGCCCCGAAACGTGACGAACACTCGCCAGAATGTGAAGAAGCGTCGCCCCCGCGGCGAGTTTTCGTCACGTTTCGGCGAGGTTTCGTAACGTTTCGGCGAATCCTCAAGTTAACTCGCCAAATCGCTAAATGCGGCGAGTATTCTTGTTACCTGCATAACTACGCCTTGTCAGAGCGGACTAGTCCACTGGTCCCAACGTACAGGGGGACGGGGGGACGTGCAGGACAGACAGACATAGCACTGTGCTCAATAAAACAGTTTAAACGCTATTTTGTGCCGTGAAAACCATTACATGTGCTGAAAGTACTGCTTTGCCGTTTGGAAGAGGGGGCCCTCTAGTGGACAGAACGTGCATCGTATTATATTCTGTGTATTATTATAGGTTAAATATGAGCTAAAATAAACAATGTAAATATTCGAATATTTTCGAAAATTAAAAATAATGAAGCAATGAAATTCGAATTGGATTATAGAGGTGAACTGACAGCCCTAGTGTGTGTGTGTGTGTGTGTGTGTGTGTGTGTGTGTGTGTGTGTGGGGCTGGGTATGAGCACGAAAACAGCATGGTTGTTTTTCACCACCTGTGCGCAACCTAACACACACACACACACACACACACACACACACACGCACATATTAACTGTATATATGGTGATTTTGGGTGTGCCAGTACAGTACAGTACAGTACAGTACAGTACAGTACAGATTTTACGGGGGCCAGTTTAGAATTGCAGCCGTCCGTATAGGGGCCGTTTGAGTCACATGTCTTAATGACTGTTGGTAGGGCGGTCCACATTTTGGTGGCATATAATAATAATAATAATAATAATAAACTTTATTTGTATAGCACCTTTCATGGCATGACATGCAGCTCAAAGTGCTTTACAGAGTAATGGAGAATAAAAGAAAAGCAAGCCATGAACATTAAAAAACAAGCAGTGATGCAATACAGTGAGGACATGAATAACAAAAGATTAAATATCATATAGGACGTCGATATTTATTACTGTAGAATTAGTCCCCATTAGGGCTGTCAGTTCACCTCTATAATCCAATTCGAATTTCATTGGTTCATTATTTGTAATTTTCGAAAATATTCGAATATTTACATTGTTTATTTTAGCTCATATTTAGCCTATAATAATACACAGAATATAATACGATGCACTTTCTGTCCACTAGAGGCCCCCCCTTCCAAACGGCAAAGCCAGTAGCTCATCATGATGACGACGGTCATAGCATCGTGATTGTGTAGTTGTGACAACGTGATCGTGGCCCTGACAGGCGCTATGTCTGTCTGTCCTGCACGTGTCCCCGTCCCCCTGTACGTTGGGACCAGTGGACTAGTCCGCTCTGACAAGGCGTAGTTATGCATATCATGTCAATACTCTCGGACTCGTCTCGGACATGCATTAGTCTACGGAGCCCCATTTAATGGCATTTATATCAGTTTGACTTGCATTAGTCTACGGACCCCCATTTAATGGACCCCCAGTTTGACATGCATTAGTCTATGGAGCCCCATTTAATGGACCCCCAGTTTGACATGCATTAGTCTACGGAGCCCCATTTAATGGACCCCCAGTTTGACATGCATTAGTCTACGGAGCCCCATTTAATGGACCCCCAGTTTGACCTGCATTAGTCTACGGACCCCCATTTAATGGACCCCCAGTTTGACATGCATTAGTCTACGGACCCCCATTCAATGGACCCCCAGTTTGACATGCATTAGTCTACGGAGCCCCATTTAATGGCATTTCTATCTCTGTATTTGCCTCTGAGATTTAGTGGAGTAGAAATATAAAAGTACTGAATACTGTAGCAAAGTAAAAAAATAAATAAAACACAACAAAAACTGGTGGTGCATTTGAACCAGAACTGTATCCTTGTTTATAGAGTCTATTCGTACGTCTCTAAATGTTTTGATTAATTGAACAAGGTGGACCCTCTTGTAAACAAGTGTAATGCTTTATTTTGTGCTTGAGAAATGTAGGCTACTGGAATTCTGCAAACTGTTAATACATATTTCAATCAATCAATTCTTGAGTAAGTGTGAAGGAACTCACTTTGCTAGTTTTCATTGACGCATCACCTGTTGTTGAAGGAACCTGTTTGACGACACCTCTGTCTCTCTCTCTCTCTCTCTCTCTCTCTCTCTGTGTCTCTGTGTCTCTCTCTCTCTCTCTCCGCCCTGCTCAGAGCTACAATAACTTCAACTGACCAGGAAGAGAAACCCTGCATTATTATCATAAGCTAAGCTTGTGTTAGATTTAATAGAACTCATTATGATAACTCGTAGTTCAGTGTGTTGGAACTACAATAAGTCGTAGTTCAGTGTGTTGGAACTACAATAAGTCATAGTTCAGTGTGTTGGAGATACAATAAGTCATAGTTCAGTGTGTTGGAACTACAATAAGTCATAGTTCAGTGTGTTGGAACTACAATAAGTCATAGTTCAGTGTGTTGGAGCTACAATAACTCATATAGTTCAGTGTGTTGGAACTACAATAAGTCATAGTTCAGTGTGTTGGAACTTTGTAATATTTTTACACCGTCGGAATCGAAGAGCGACAGACAGGAGGAGGAGGATGACAGGTAATTAAAGATTCAATGGTGTTACATTGTTTATTAGAAGTGGACAATGTCTTCGTTAACCACGTGGACCCTATAGCTGTGGTATATAGCTGGACATTGTGCATTTAGATCAAATCTATGGTTGTTGTGAACGTGTGGCTGGTGATCACTGCTGGGTCTGGAGTCTCGCCGTGTGTGTTTTGAGTCCCGCAGTGACAGGTTGACATTGACAGGCTGCAGCTTATTATTATCGTTTGTATCCTTGTTGTTCCAAACCTCCAGTATCATGACGTTGATGTGCATTGTTATGTTACGCCGTTGTGTGTGTGTGTGTGTGTGTGTGTGTGTGTGTGTGTGTGTGTTCGGCACAAACAAGGGACTAAATTATTTTCGCTCCTATGCCACCAAAATGTGCCCTTTTCCCCTCACTGTATGTTTATTTTCCCTTTTTGGCACTCAGCCAAACCAGCAATGTCCGTGTTTATCTATGTGGCCGTCATGAGCAGAGTATGTGACTTATTAGTACCAGTAGGGGGCGCCAGAGAGAGAGAGATAGTGACGAGAGAGAGAGAGAGTTTTGATTGATTGATTGAAATATTTATTAACAGTTTGTAGAATTTACAGTACATTTTAAGCACAAACTCAATACAAAGACTGTTAACTGTGAGTGGACGACCCAATTAAGCATTAGACTTGTTTACAACAGGGTCCACATTGTTCAATTCATCAAAACATTTAGAGACGTACAAATAGACACTTCTATGTAGCTAAAGAACAGAACAGAAATTCATCATATATATAGAGAGAGAGACAGAGACAGAGACAGAGACAGAGACAGAGAGAGAGAGGAGGGGGGGGGGGAATTGCAACACTCAGTTCACACGGGTGTGGTTTTTAAGTGGTGCAACCATTTCCTTAAAGGACTGTGTGTGTGTGTGTGTGTGTGTGTGTGCGTGTGCGTGTGCGTGTGCGTGTGCGTGTGCGTGTGCGTGTGCGTGTGCGTGTGCGTGTGTGTGTGTGTGTGTGTGTGTTAGGGCTGTCAGAACGAATTTCATAATATGAAAGAAATTCGAATATTAAAAAAATATATATATTCGAAAGCTAAAATTGCCATTCGAATGGAGCTTTTATAATTTATTAATTCTATTTAATATTTTTATTTTGTTTTATGTTATTTTATCCGCTCACTAAATGTATTGAGTAACGAATCTACCGCTGTGAAATCTCCCCGGCCGCTTCCACTGCATGTGAAAACGTACACGTTCACGTCTCGAGCGAATGTGGGCCGGGTTCCGGACCCCGTGGCCTCGCGACCGTAATAGACGGCTTAGTGGCCCGGTGGTAAATGAGCGGAGACTAGCCAGCTACACGAAGGTGACAAGGGCCCCGATTGTAAAGGCTGAGCACGCGGTCAAAAACGTCGAAATGTCTCGAAAATATTTTCGGAGAATCGATTTTCGTGCGTTCTAGGCCCCGTGGCCTCGCGGTACCGCCGCTAACAAGCCCGCGGTTCCGTGGGTCCTGAGCGGGCCGACGAGGGCTACTCCGCATGGTCAAGCCCGTCGCGCAGAACCCAGGCGGTACCCCCGGAAAGTTCCGAAATGTCCGGAGGAGCGGCGGCGCTTAGAGTGAGCTAAAGCTCCCCTGGTGGCCTGCTCGCAAGCCACAACCAGGGACGCTGTCCGCCCGTCCGAGACGAGTCACGAGAGTATTGACATGATATGCATAACTACGCCTTGTCAGAGCGGACTAGTCCACTGGTCCCAACGTACAGGGGGACGGGGACACGTGCAGGACAGACAGACATAGCACTGCTCAATAAAACAGTTTAAACGCTATTTTGTGCCGTGAAAACCATTAGGCCTACATGTGCTGAAAGTACTGCTTTGCCGTTTGGAAGGGGGGGGCCTCTAGTGGACAGAATGTGCATCGTATTATATTCTGTGTATTATTATAGGTTAAATATGAGCTAAAATAAACAATGTAAATATTCGAATATTTTCGAAAATTAAAAATAATGAAGCAATGAAATTCGAATTGGATTATAGAGGTGAACTGACAGCCCTAGTGTGTGTGTGTGTGTGTGTGTGTGTGTGTGTGTGTGTGGGGCTGGGTATGGGCACGAAAACAGCATGGTTGTTTTTCACCACCTGTGCGCAACCTAACACACACACACACACACACACACACACACACACACGCACATATTAACTGTATATATGGTGATTTTGGGTGTGCCAGTAGGCCTACAGTACAGTACAGTACAGTACAGTACAGTACAGTACAGTACAGTACAGTACAGTACAGTACAGTGCAGTGCAGTGCAGTGCAGTGCAGTACAGTACAGTACAGATTTTACGGGGGCCAGTTTAGAATTGCAGCCGTCCGTATAGGGGCCCTTTGAGTCACATGTCTTAATGACTGTTGGTAGGGCGTTCCACATTTTGGTGGCATATTATAATAATAATAATAATAAACTTTATTTGTATAGTACCTTTCATGGCATGAAATGCAGCTCAAAGTGCTTTACAGAGTAATGGAGAATAAAAGAAAAGCAAGCCATGAACATTAAAAAACAAGCAGTGATGCAATACAGTGAGGACATGAATAACAAAAAATTAAATATCATATAGGACGTCGATATTTATTACTGTAGAATTAGTCCCCATGTGGGACAATAGAGATTAGAATTCCTAAGATGAAGCAGTGAATTCATATTCCTAAAATGAAGCAGTGAATTAATATTCATAAGATGAAGCAGTTAATTAATCATAAGATGAAGCAGTGAATTAATAATCATAAGATGAAGCAGTGAATTAATATTCATAAAATTAAGCAGTGAATTAATATTCATAAAATTAAGCAGTGAATTAATATTCATATTCGTGTATAGCGTTTTGTTTGTAATTGAGAACGTGTGTCTTTTTTTAATATATTTTTTATCCCACGATTTTGTAACCCATTTTTCACCCCTGTGTCAATCATCTAATGTGATCCTGGGCTCTACACACCCTCCGCCAACCTAGTCCCCATATATGGGGGACAAGGGGAGACCAACCTAGTCCCCATATATGGGGGACAAGGGGAGACCAACCTAGTCCCCATATATGGGGGATAAGGGGAGACCAACCTAGTCCCCATATATGGGGGACAAGGGGAGACCAACCTAGTCCCCATATATGGGGGACAAGGGGAGACCAACCTAGTCCCCATATATGGGGGACAAGGGGAGAGCAACGGACTTGAACTCATGCTTCCTTCATGCCTCAGTGTCCAAGTTGCTCCTTTACACCTGACAGGGGGGAGTTTCCCTGGTTGGACGTAGCGCGTGGAAGGAACACGTTATTCCAACCAGTTCCTTTCCCCTCCAGCAGGCGCCCCGGCTGGCCAGGGGGAGGTAGTTTAGAGACCAGGATTACTGCATGTTTTTTGTGAGGGTACCTACCCTAGGGGACACGGGGAGAACATGTGAGGGTACCTACCCTATAGGGGACACGGGGAGAACATGTGAGGGTACCTACCCTAGGGGACACGGGGAGAACATGTGAGGGTACCTACCCTATAGGGGACACGGGGAGAACATGCAAACTCCACACAGAAAGGCCCTTTCGTCAACCCCGCCTTCGGGTATGGGCGCTGATGACGCGGAGGAGGAAACACGAGAACGTGTGTCTCAATAGTTATTCATGTAGAATCATGTTCACCTACACTCGCATGTATAAATGCAGCTATTTTCAATGTCTTTACCATTTTAGCAACGGTGACGTGTTGTGACTGTGAGTGACATCATCTGTTACTTTTATCATTCCTTACTCTGAGGTTAGCAAAGGTTATGGATCAAAGGTTATGGATCAAAGGTTATGGATCCACTTTAGTTCATCAACATCTTCTACAGAATGAGTGAAACATACAATGTAGAGATTATTAGATTAATGATTAACCAACTCTCCTACACAGCCCTACAGGCTTAAAGGGACACTTCACCCTTTAAAATGAATGATTATAACCAACTCTCCTACACAGCCCTACATGCTTAAAGGGACACTTCACCCTTTAAAATGAATGATTAACCAACTCTCCTACACAGCCCTACAGGCTTAAAGGGACACTTCACCCTTTAAAATGAATGATTAACCAACTCTCCTACTCAGCCCTACAGGCTTAAAGGGACACTTCACCCTTTTAAATGAATGATTAACCAACTCTCCTACACAGCCCTACAGGCTTAAAGGTGCACTTAAGCCTCTCCAGCTGATCCAAAATGCCGCAGCTCGCTTGGTCTTCAACCAGCCAAAATTCTCACATGTCTCCCCCCTGCTCCGCTCCCTCCACTGGCTCCCGGTCGCTCCCCGCACAGAATACAAAACTCTGATGCTGGCATTCAAGGCAACCAAAGGTATGGCTCCCCCATATCTTGCAAGTATGATTGAAGCCTACAAACCCTCCCGCGCACTCAGATCAGCCAACGCAGGGAAGCTGGAAGTACCTTCACTAAAGACGCCGGGACAACGCTCCACACGTCCCAAACTCTTCTCCCTTCTGGCTCCAAAACTGTGGAATGCACTTCCCATTGCAGTCAGAACTGCAGCATCACTCCCAATCTTCCGCCGTAGTCTGAAAACCCACCTTTTCAGACTCCATCATGGCCCATAGCACTTACCCTACCCCCTTAGATAGCATTTCTGTAGACTTAGATAGCATCTGATACAGACTTATAGCATGTTATGTAGACGGCACTATAATTGCATTGTATGTAGTCATAGCACGCCATAGTACATATGTACTGTATAGCATAGTAGTATATATATATAGTTTATATGTATAGTCTCATAATATAGATATTCCACTGTTACTTTCTTAGCTTACGCATGTTTTATGATAAATGCTTTTGTGATGTATTCCCATGCTTTTGTTCTTGATTATTGTAAGTCGCTCTGGATTAAGAGCGTCTGCTAAATGCCTAAATTGTAAATTGTAAATTGTAAAGGGACACTTCACCCTTTTAAATGAATGATTAACCAACTCTCCTACACAGCCCTACAGGCTTAAAGGGACACTTCACCCTTTTAAATGAATGATTAACCAACTCTCCTACTCAGCCCTACAGGCTTAAAGGGACACTTCACCCTTTTTACAAAAATATATATGTTAAAGGACAACTTTAGTTGTTTAGTTTTGTTTGTTTTAGGTTGTTATTAGACAAAGTAAAAGATGAGTGTTATTTGTTTTTCATTTGCTGCTTGCTTCTTTTTTAGGGATTTTAGCTGTTTTTCACAGGGGGGCAGGGGCATTCGAGCATGGGGCTAAATATGTATTTGTTTACAAGATATTATGGCAATTATTTTTGTTTATTATTTACTATAGCCCTAATAAACCCCAGGAAATTACATCTGGCCACAAAAGATCACAGGATCTACTGAATGTGAAGGTAGCCTATTGGGGGGAAGCCACACTGTGTTATATAGGCTCAATGTGTCAGTTTGACACATTCAGTAGATCCTGTTATCTTTTGTGGCCAGATGTAATTTCTTGGGCTCTAGTAGGACTATAGAAGGGGCCCATAGCATGGGGGCCCCATGGTGTGCGGGCCCCCATGGCGTGCGTGAGCACATAATCTTTGTGGTTTTATTATGTTTTATCATCTTTTTGACCTAAATGTATCTCAATCAACGGCCAATTTCAGGCCCTCAAACCCAGCAGTCCTACCGCTTGGTTCAGTTTCCTCCAGTTTTCCTCCTCCTGAGAGCCAAGGGCCCCTGAGAGCCAAGGGCCCCTGAGAGCCAAGAGCCCCTGAGAGCCAAGGGCCCCCTGAGAGCCAAGGGCCCCCTGAGAGCCAAGGGCCCCCTTAGAGCCAAGGGCCCCCTGAGAGCCAATGGTCCCTGAGAGCCAAGGGTCCCTGAGAGCCAAGGGCCCCCTGAGAGCCAAGGGCCCCCTGAGAGCCAAGGGTCCCTGAGAGCCAAGGGCCCCCTGAGAGCCAAGGGCCCCTGAGAGCCAAGGCCCCCTGAGAGCCAAGGGCCCCCTGAGAGCCAAGGGCCCCCTGAGAGCCAAGGGCCCCTGAGAGCCAAGGGCCCCTGAGAGCCAAGGGCCCCTGGGATCTAAGGGCCCCTGAGAGCCAAGGGCCCCTGAGAGCCAAGGGCCCCTGAGAGCCAAGGGCGACTGAGAGCCAAGGGCCCCTGGCCCTATGGTTAATTTGGCCCTGATTACATGTGACATCTGACACAGCATCGTTTGGGGAATCCATTCCTTACAGCTCATGAATGATTGACACTTTCCTGTTGATTGACAGGAATGACCTGACGGAGGAGGAGTGACGTTTCCTTCAACACTTTAATAAGGTAAGACTCTGAGTGACAGCTGTCAATCATTACTGATGTCATTATAAACAGTGAGTGACAGCTGTCAATCATTACTTTCAATTCAATTACATTCAATTCAATTTTATTATAGTGTCAAATCACAACAAGTTGTCTCAAGACACTTTACAACCAACACAGATCCACCCAGAGCAGCAATATAACGAAAAACTCCTCCTTTAGGAAGAAACGTCATGAGGCAGAACCCGACTCTAGGGTGGGCGGCCATCTGCCTCCACCGTGTCGGGGGAGAGAGGGGGGGGGGGTAGAGGGAGAGAGAGAGAGATAGAGAGGTGGGCTCCGTGGAGGGGTCTGGTCCACAGTCACACTTCTGGTGTTCTCCATGAAGAGGTCTGGTCCACGGTCACTCTTCTGGTGTTCTCCATGAAGAGGTCTGGTCCACGGTCACACTTCTGGTGTTCTCCATGAAGAGGTCTGGTCCACGGTCACACTTCTGGTGTTCTCCATGAAGAGGTCTGGTCCACGGCGTAATGTCTGTCGATGTGTCTCACAGGACATATAATATCACAAGCAGACTCAGTGAGTTCTCATGTCAGTTGTAGTAGTATTTATTTAACTTCCCTCCAAAAGCTTTCCTTCATGACGTGGACCGGATGTCCACGTCACTCAAGACATAGCCTGAGCTAACACTAGACATTTCTGGCCTAGATGGGAGGCTCAGAAAAACGCGCACCCTGATTGGATCTCATCGATCTGTCCCTCACCCCCGGCCCCTCCTCTCCCCCCTAGTGCAGCGCTACGTCACATCATTTGGAGCGACGCCCACCCGGAAGGGTTGACTCCCACTTTTAGACCAGAGCGGCCAATGCGTTCCTCCAGGCTTTCCATTTTTGCACCAACAAAGTGAAAGCCTGGTACAGAGGCTACTCAAGACACAACACAAGAACTCTTAAAGTGACAAGACCCCTGTCTCAGTAACCTCACTCATTACATCTCCCCCTCCAAGACCCCTGTCTCAGTAACTTCACTCATTACATCTCCCCCTTCAAGACCCCTGTCTCAGTAACCTAACTCATTACATCTCCCCCTTCAAGACCCCTGTCTCAGTAACTTCACTCATTACATCTCCCCCTCCAAGACCCCTGTCTCAGTAACCTAACTCATTACATCTCCCCCTCCAAGACCCCTGTCTCAGTAACTTCACTCATTACATCTCCCCCTTCAAGACCCCTGTCTCAGTAACTTCACTCATTACATCTCCCCCTTCAAGACCCCTGTCTCAGTAACTTCACTCATTACATCTCCCCCTCCAAGACCCCTGTCTCAGTAACCTCACTCATTACATCTCCCCCTCCAAGACCCCTGTCTCAGTAACTTCACTCATTACATCTCCCCCTCCAAGACCCCTGTCTCAGTAACCTAACTCATTACATCTCCCCCTCCAAGACCCCTGTCTCAGTAACTTCACTCATTACATCTCCCCCTCAAAGACCCCTGTCTCAGTAACTTCACTCATTACATCTCCCCCTTCAAGACCCCTGTCTCAGTAACTTCACTCATTACATCTCCCCCTCTCTCCCAATGTGGAGACCTTTAATGTCATGTTTATGTACAGTAGGTGTGTCCAGTTGGCTACAATGTGGAGACCTTTAATGTCATGTTCATGTACAGTAGGTGTGTCCAGTTGGCTACAATGTGGAGACCTTTAATGTCATGTTCATGTACAGTAGGTGTGTCCAGTTGGCTACAATGTGGAGACCTTTAATGTCATGTTCATGTACAGTAGGTGTGTCCAGTTGGCTACAATGTGGAGACCTTTAATGTCATGTTTATGTACAGTAGGTGTGTCCAGTTGGCTACAATGTGGAGACCTTTAATGTCATGTTTATGTACAGTAGGTACAGTAGGAGACGTGTTGGCTCAGAATGGAGGAAACAACAGAGTGGGATTCAGAGCAGCAGCTCTTCAGCAGGTGAAACATTATGATATAAATGAGGATTCATTTCATGTCAAGTAGGAGTGTGTGTGTGTGTGTGTGTGTGTGTGTGTGTGTGTGTGTGTGTGTGTGTGTGTGTGTGTGTGTGTGTGTGTGTGTGTGTGTGTGTGTGTGTGTGTGTGTGTGTGTGTGTGTGTGTGTGTGTGTGTGTGTGTGTGTGTGTGTGTGTGTGTGTGTGTGTGTGTGTGTGTGTGTGTGTGTGTGTGCGCGCGCGTACGTGCGAGAGCATAATAATTGCAATACTAATAGTACAATGTGTCTGTTTTCCAGTTTCTAACTAGCTGTAGACACGATGTCATCACCAGTAGAAAGGATGTCATCACCAGTAGACAGGATGTCATCACCAGTAGACAGGATGTCCAGCGGAAGCATCAGAGGTGTGTTCTATTAACCCATTCAGGACAGGAACCTGTTGGTGTTTTAATCATTAGGACCATCCATTACACTTTAGCTATTGAAAAATAGCAGATCTACAAGCTCGTAGCGCGGTGGTCTGCTACTTTTGAAAAATCGTGAAAATGTGGCGCAAATCTTTATATATTCTGTGTTTTTAACTCATATCTTTGCCTCTGGGGGGGGGGGGGGTCCCTGGAACAACATATTTCCAGATGGGGGTCGACGGCCAATTACAGATATTTTTGGGGTCCTTGACATGAAATATTGAGCACCACTGATATAGAAACAGGAGGTTTTTCAGTCAAACTGTCAGGATTTAGAAGACATATTTTTAATGTCGACGTCAGGCCTAAATGGGTTAAAACACACAATTATATTTAATTAACTAATAATACTGGTTTAATCTCATCTGTGATCTGTATCAATATTATATTTAATTAGCACATTCTGACCTGAGATCAGATTCTAAAAATGTCTTCTACATCCTGACAGTTTTGAGAAAATGTTATGTTTCTAATTTCTATGTCAGTCGTTCTTCGATTTAAAAAAAATAGCAGACCTACAAGCCACCGAGTGTCGCGCTATGAGCTTGTAGATCTGCTATTTTTCAATAGCTAAAACATGACATAATGCTAACACCAAAAGGGGTTCCCGCCCCAAAATGGGTTAACTAATAATACTGGTTTAATCTCATCTGTGATCTGTATCAATATTATGTTTAATTAACTAATAATACTGGTTTAATATCATCTGTGATATGTATCAATATTATGTTTATTTTTTCCAACCAGGGAAGAACAGCGACCCGTCAGAACTGAACATTGTTCTGATCGGGGGAAGAATTCCTGGTAAACTCAGTGGAAAGAGCTCAGTAGGAAACATCATCCTGGGCAGAGAGGCTTTTAGAACAAACACATTAACATCTCAGAGTGTCATGAGACAAGAGTTAGTGTCAGGGAGACAGGTCAGTGTGGTCGACACTCCAGGATGGAGGTCTACTCATCCCCTAGATCTGACCCCAAAACTGACCCAGTTAGAAATACAAAGGAGTGTGAGTCTGTGTCCTCCAGGACCACATGCCTTTGTCCTAGTGGTCAGATTGGACCTCCCATATACAGGAACAGGGATGTCAGCAGAGGAACATGTGAGATTCCTCCTCAGTGACACAGTGTGGAAACGCACTATTGTGGTGTTCACTGTAGCTGATAAAAACAACATGAGACCTGGTCTCATTAGATCTGACTCTGACTTAAGATATCTCACAGAGAAATGTGAAGGTCGCTTCCATGTCCTTGACATCAGTGACAGAGGAGATGGTGGTCAGGTCACAGAGCTGCTGCAGAAGGTAGATCAGATTGTGCAGAGTAATGGTGGTCACTATGAGACAGAAGAACACGTCTCAGAGGAACTGAAGGAGAAGGAGAGAAGTATCAGAAGAAGAGCAGAACCAAGGAGGAAAGACGCCCAGAAACAACCAACCGGACCTCCTCTGGGCCGCGGCTCGTCAGAAAGAGGTAAAAACACTGGATGAATTAATTAATTAATAACTGGCACTTAAACCCATTTAGGCCTGACATCAAAATAAATAAAATGTCTTCTAAATCATGACAGTTTTCTGAAAAACCTGTTTTTACAGTAAACCAGTGGCTTTCAAACTATTTCATGTCAAGTACCCCGAAATGATCTGTAATTGGCCGCCGACTCCAATCTGAAAATAGCCCCCCCTCCCCCACCCCAGAAGCAAATATATGAGTTAAAAACATTCGCTCTAAAAGAATATTCAAAGATTTGCGACACATTTTCAAGATTTTTCTAAAATAGCAGACCTACAAGCTCGTAGCGCGCCTCTCTGTGCTGCGCTATGAGCTTGTAGATCTGCTATTTTCCAATAGCTAAAGCATAACATAATGCTTAAAACACCAAAAGGGGTTCCCGTCCAGAAAGGGTTAAAGCCCATGTGGTTGAGAGGAGTTCCTCAGGGCTCTAAACTGGGCGGGAACCCCTTTTGGTGTTAGCATCATGTTATGCTTTAGCTGTTTAAAAATAGCAGATCTACAAGCTCATAGCGCGCCACCGAGTGGCGCGCTACGAGTGGCGCGCTACGAGCTTGTAGGTCTGCTATTTTTGAAAAATCAAAGAACGACTGACATAGAAGACAAAAGAAGCTTTCTCAGAAAACTGTCAGGATGTATAGAAGAACATTTTTAGAATCTGATCTCAGGTCACAATGGGTTAAGTGGTTAACCTCACAGTGTGAGGTGTTGTGAGCTTGTAGATCTGCTCTGTTCACTATTTGTCATAATTATAATAATGTGTATATAGGGCTTATACCCACATCCCCATTCTGGGGAAATAGCTGATCTACAAGCTCACAACGTGTCGCGTAGCATCGTGTTGTGAGCTTGTAGATCAGCTATTGTAGGCTAATATATTTAGTGTAGAGTGAAAACATGTAGACGCCTAGTACACTTCCCTGGGGGACTCCACTCAGCTAAGTATAGGGTTGACCGTGTATGTCCAAAACCCTTCCTCTTAGTTAGTATTCTTAAAACATTCTGAACGGGAACCCATTTTGGTGTTAGCATCATGTTATGCTTTATCTATTGAAAAATAGCAGATCTACAAGCTCATATCGCGCCACCGAGTGGCGCGATACGAGCTTGTAGGTCTGCTATTTTTTGAAAAATCGAAGAACGACTGACATTTTTAGAATCTGATCTCAGGTCAGAATGGGTTCATCAGACCAGTGTGTGTCCGGCGGAAACCTCGTATGAATCTGATCTCAGGTCAGAATGGGTTAAAACATTTAAAATTTGTAAAAAAAATAATATATATAGCAGATCTACAAGCTCATAACGCAGCGCATTGCAATGTGATGTGAGCTTGTAGATCATTATTTTCACTATTCTTTTTTTTTTTTTTTTTTTTTAAATAGGGACACATGGGTCAGCGTGTTTAAACATTAACATGAAATACAATAAAATTGTAGATCTTCTATTTTCACTACTTTAGCGTGACACTCCTGTATTGTATGGTGAGGCAGGTCGATAATTTACAGCAACGATGTATTTTGTTATAACGACAAATAGAGAAAACAGCAGATCTACAAGCTCACAGTGTGTCACGTTGAGAAGCAATATGAGCTTGTAGATCGGCTATTGTAGCGTTTTTAAACTAAAACCAAAACGTTGAAGATGTTGTTAAACAAAGTGAAAGTAAACAATGTTTTCTCTTACAGGACGGACCGACCTCAGGATTGTGATGTTGGGAAGGCAGTGCTCTGGGAAGAGTTCAGCAGGAAACACCATTCTGACAGGAAGTGGTTTTAAAGCAGGTCAGAGGTCAGTGCAGTGTGAGGTGAGACAGGGCAGCGTAGCAGGGAGACGGGTGACAGTGGTGGAATCACCAGGCTGGTTCTACAACCATCCACTACAGGACACCTCAGAGATGGACAGACTGGAGATCCAGGTCAGTGTGTGTCTCTGTCCTCCTGGACCACATGCTGTTCTTCTGGTCGTTCCTCTTCATGAAGCATTCACCAAAGAAATGAGAGTAGCAGTAGAGGAACACATGAGCCTTCTGCCACAGAGCCTCTGGAGTCACGCTATAGCCCTGTTCACCCATGGAGACCGTCTGGGAGAACGAAGCATTGAGCAGCACATTGAGGCTGAAGGAGAAGACCTCCGCTGGCTTCTTGACCGATGTGGGAACAGGTACCATGTCTTCAACAACCAGAAGAGAGATGACAGTCAGGTCACACAGCTTCTGGAGAAGATAGATGAGATGTTGTCAGGAAACACAGGTGGACACTGTGAAGTTGAGAAGATGTCAGCGAGGAAGAGGAACATGGAGGAACGTGTCCAGACACTGACCAGGAAACTGACCGCCCTGAAAGCTCTCTGTGAAGGTGAGCTGTCTGTCTGTCTGTCTGTCTGTCTGTCTGTCTGTCTGTCTGTCTGTCTGTCTGTCTGTCTCTAATTTTGGACTTACAACTACCACAATATGTAAGTGTTGTACAATACAATTACATGTTATTTTACTTACAGGGGTCCTTGAGGGTTAGGGTTAAGGGGTAAGGACCCCCAGGGGTCCTTGAGGGTTAGGGTTAAGGGGTAAGGACCCCCAGGGGTCCTTGAGGGGTTTCCAGGGGGTCCCACTGCAACATGTTCCATATGTTATACAGTATGTTGGTTAGTCATAAATAGCAGATCTACAAGCTTGCAGTGCATCACTTCACTTGTACATCTGCTATTTTTTAACTTTTAGGAAAATATTTGAAATATATTAGCTTTTTTAACAGAAATCTTCTCTTCTGGGGGTCCCTGTCACACAGAACACTCTCACATGGGGGTCCCTGACACAGAGAACACTCTCACATGGGGGTCCCTGACACACAGAACACTCTCACATGGGGGTCCCTGACACACAGAACACTCTCACATGGGGGTCCCTGACACACAGAACACTCTCACATGGGGGTCCCTGACATAGAACACTCTCACATGGGGGTCCCTGACACACAGAACACTCTCACATGGGGGTCCCTGACACACAGAACACTCTCACATGGGGGTCCCTGACACAGAACACTCTCACATGGGGGTCCCTGACACACAGAACACTCTCACATGGGGGTCCCTGACACACAGAACACTCTCACATGGGGGTCCCTGACACAGAACACTCTCACATGGGGGTCCCTGATACACAGAACACTCTCACATAGGGGTCCCTGACACACACAACACTCTCACATGGGGGTCCCTGACACAGAACACTCTCACATGGGGGTCCCTGACACAGAACACTCTCACATGGGGGTCCCTGACACAGAACACTCTCACATGGGGGTCCCTGTCACAGAACACTCTCACATGGGGGTCCCTGTCACAGAACACTCTCACATGGGGGTCCCTGACACACAGAACACTCTCACATGGGGGTCCCTGACACACACAACACTCTCACATGGGGGTCCCTGACACAGAACACTCTCACATGGGGGTCCCTGACACAGAACACTCTCACATGGGGGTCCCTGACACAGAACACTCTCACATGGGGGTCCCTGACACAGAACACTCTCACATGGGGGTCCCTGACACACAGAACACTCTCACATGGGGGTCCCTGACACACAGAACACTCTCACATGGGGGTCCCTGACACACAGAACACTCTCACATGGGGGTCCCTGACACAGAACACTCTCACATGGGGGTCCCTGACACAGAACACTCTCACATGGGGGTCCCTGACATAGAACACTCTCACATGGGGGTCCCTGACACACAGAACACTCTCACATGGGGGTCCGTGGCCAAAAGAGTTTGAGAAACACTGCTTTACGCCTGTGTGTGTGTGTGTGTGTGTGTGTGTGTGTGTGTGTGTGTGTGTGTGTGTGTGTGTGTGTGTGTGTTAGTGTCAGGAGAACACATATCAGAGGTCAGGATGGTTTTGGCTGGAGGAAAGCAGGCTGACAGGGACAGAGCTGGAAACAAGATTCTGCAGAAGAGCAGTGTGTTTACAGAAACTCCATGGAAGGTGAGTAATAATTATGATCTGAATGAGATGTTATAATGAATGATCTCACAGTAAACAGTAAAGACCTTAAATATACATGTTTTATGATGATAATGTGAAAGTATCTGCTGTCATCAGTGGTGTAACAGTGATTTTTCATTTCGGTACCACGGTCACGCACACGCACGCACGTGCACTCAAACACATACATGCACGTGCACTCGCGCGCCTACATGTGTGCTTAGCATGTGCACAGAACTGCTGATACCCTAAGCCTATATTGTTTCTAGTGTATGAGACACACACGCACACACACACACACGCACGCACGCACACACACACACACACACACACACACACACACACACACGTGCAGTCGCGCACACACGCACACACACACACACACACACACACACACACACACACACACGCACACGCACACACAAGGAGTCATGTGCTGTGCTGTGTTGCTTACATTACGTCTCATAGCAACAGCAACATGTTTAGATCTTGCAGATCTAAAAGCTCACAGCGTGCTGCATGTCAACGTGTTTTGAGCTTGTAGATCTGCTAAAGCTGTAGCCAAAGTATGAAATAGGGCTTAAGGCCAAGAATAATAATAATATAGTCACAATACCAAACATAAAAGTCCTCATTATGCCGAAATTAACATTTCACAGTCATATTATTGGATTGTAATTCATATTATTATGATGTATTCATGACTTTAATGTTATAATTAATAACACATTAGTGTATTAATCACTTTAATGTTATAATTAATAACACATTAATGTATTCATCACTTTAATGTTATAATTAATAACACATTAATGTATTCATGACTTTAATGTTATAATTTATAACACATTAATGTGTTCATCACTTTAATGTTATAATTAATAACACATTAATGTATTCATGACTTTAATGATATAATCAATAACACATTAATGTATTCATGACTTTAATGTTATAATTAATAACACATTAATGTGATCATCCTTTTATGGTTACAGATCATGGTATACAGGGGTGGATAGATTAACCTATAAATGTATATCATAATTGATCAGTTATTATTATTATTATGACTAACATACAGTAAACCTCATATTCCAGGAGTTTAAAACCCAGCCTAAACTGACAGAATGTGTCAAAGAACAGCGTGAAGTTGCTGACAGAACAGTGAGTGTGGTGATGTGTCCAGACTGGTCGACTACACCTCCATCCCAGAAGACCAAAGACGTCCTTCTACACGGTGTGACTCTGTGTTATCCTGGACCCCACGCTGTCCTGGTGACAGTCGATGTGAAGTCCAGATTCTGTGAAGCTGACAGGAGGTCAGTGGAGGAACACATGGAGCTGCTGGGGCACACAGTCTGGAGACACGCTCTGGTTCTGTTCATGTGGGGATGGTGGCTGGGAGGGAGACGTGTTGAGGAGTACATCGAGGCTGAAGGAGAACCTCTGAGGAGGATCCTGGAGAAATGTGGCTACAGGTACCATGTTATACGTGGTTTTGGCTGGGACATTTCAGAGGTAAAGCAGCTGATGGAGAAAACAGAAGACATGGTGACGAGGAATCAAACATTCACTGGACCTCAAGGTGAGATTAAGTACAATAACAATAACGGCATCCAGAGAACTCGCCAGTTCACTGACTCGCCGCGGTTTAATGCATTTCAGTTTTACTTCACCTTAATTTAAATTGCATTGAATTGAGAGAGAGAGAGAGAGAGAGAGAGAGAGAGGATAGTTGTTTAGATTTTACACTAGATGAAGTAGGAATGCTAAAGTTTAAACGCCAAAGTACAGAAACAATGTAATTCATTGGTAAACAATATCCTGAAATAGTAGACCTACTCTATCATTGGTATTCACTATACTCACCTTTTTATCATCATCTAGCTGACCATTTCATTTCACAAAATCATTTGATCACTTTGGAAATTAACATCTGTGGGTTTGACATACTGTAACTAAACTGATGAAGAGACAGACAGACGGACAGACAGACGGACGGACAGACAGACAGACAGACAGACAGACAGACAGACAGACAGACAGACAGACAGACTTTATTAATCCAAAAGGAAATATGCTTTGTCCAACAGCTCCAGGCGAAACACCATCTGAGACAGGAAGTGTGTACAGCTGTGTGTCACCTGACAAGAAGGTCTCTGATTGGCTGAAGAACCAGCCTGCATCCTCGTCAGGATATGAGACCATGAGTGAAGTTCCTACGCAGGAAGACGCTGAGGTGACGAGAGTAAGATGAGCATCTTTTATAGATTAAACTTTACAGTGTAAGATGAGCATGTTTTATAGATTATACTTTACAGTGTAAAATGACCATGTTTTATAGAATAAACTTTACAGTGTAAGATGAGCATGTTTTATAGATTATACTTTACAGTGTAAAATGACCATGTTTTATAGAATAAACTTTTCAGTGTAAGATGAGCATGTTTTATAGATTATACTTTACAGTGTAAGATGACCATGTTTTATAGATTACATTAGAGGAAGAAACAATTGTCCAAAAATAATCCTCCCAAAATCTAAAATAGAATTCACGTTTAAAAAAATCACATCCAACCAACATCACATTCATTATAAATTAATTAAGCAATATTAGATGAGAGGGTGTTCTTTAATGTCATTAATGCACGCCTGCAGTTCCGTAGGAAATCGCCCGCAAATATACTTGAAAATAAGTTCTGTAGTGTGAGTCCGTTTGCAGACCCCTTGAAAACCAGATGGGTTTTTATTTTATTTTATCTTATACAATTTCTCCATCATACATGGCCATTTTCACAACACTGATTTATTTCATGTTTTTTCATGTTTTGGTCATGGGTGTCTGGTACCCACTGTACCCAGTGTCATGTCCATGGGTGGTCCCCACTGTACCCAGTGTCATGTCAATGGGTGGTCCCCACTGTACCCAGTGTCATGTCCATGGGTGGTCCACACTGCACCCAGTGTCATGTCAATGGGTGGTCCACACTGCACCCAGTGTCATGTCAATGGGTGGTCCCCACTGTACCCAGTGTCATGTCCATGGGTGGTCCACACTGCACCCAGTGTCATGTCAATGGGTGGTCCACACTGCACCCAGTGTCATGTCAATGGGTGGTACCCACTGTACCCAGTGTCATGTCAATGGGTGGTCCCCACTGTACCCAGTGTCATGTCAATGGGTGGTCCCCACTGTACCCAGTGTCATGTCCATGGGTGGTCCCCACTGTACCCAGTGTCATGTCAATGGGTGGTCCCCACTGTACCCAGTGTCATGTCAATGGGTGGTCCCCACTGTACCCAGTGTCATGTCAATGGGTGGTCCCCACTGTACCCAGTGTCATGTCAATGGGTGGTCCCCACTGTACCCAGTGTCATGTCAATGGGTGGTCCCCACTGTACCCAGTGTCATGTCCATAAAAGACCAATCAGATGTCTTCCTTGGATAATGGACATTGTAAATACATTTCGGTAAATGATGTGTCAGAAATGAATAAGTGGAATACATATATATGAATATAATTCAACTGGGTTTATAGGGTAAGTAAAAGATGCAGTAACATTCTGAATGTTCATTTGATTTCTGAGACCGGCTGAATCTGGCTGAAAGGTTGTGTTTTATGCTTATCTGTTATCTGTGTTTTATGGTAATCTGGCTGAAAGGTTGTGTTTTATGGTTATCTGTGTTTTATGGTAATCTGGCTGAAAGGTTGTGTTTTATGGTTATCTGTTATCTGTGTTTTATGGTAATCTGGCTGAAAGGTTGTGTTTTATGGTTATCTGTTATCTGTGTTTTATGGTAATCTGGCTGAAAGGTTGAAAATGATTTCTCCTCCCCGTGTTTTAGGATTTGTCTATGAGCAGCTCATCAGAGGAAGAGGAAGAGGAGGAGGACGAGGATTGTGGTGAGAGACATGGATCATATTCATATTTT
>NC_139719.1:46712315-46733986 GCF_964188405.1 Protomyctophum parallelum
GCAGCCCGTCATGGAGACAGTCCAGTCCTCGGGTAGTCATGTGAAGTGGTCGGTGTCCTCGCTGTCCCCTGTGGGCGTCGTCGCCCGCGGCACAGAGCAGGACCAACACCACGGATCGGTGCTGGTCTACCAGGATCTGGGCAGTACTGTCGACACTCACTGTTTCCGCATCTACCTCTCCAGCAGCAACTCCTCGCATGTTAAAGTGAGCAGAACAACTATGGCTTTTATACAATGATAATCATGTGAAACATTTATCACTATATTTGTTTATGTTTAGAGTTTAGAGTGCAGGTGTTAAGTTAAAGGATAATTCCATGCTAGAAGGCTTTCTTACCTTTATTTTGCAGTTGTTTTTGCCGCACGCACTCGAGCCAAATCGACCGGCTTCATCGGGAGTCGTGTGCTTGCTCATTGCTTACTGATTGCAAGAGAAATGTTGTATAGTTTAATTGATATTAGTTCTCAATAGACTTATGATGGGAAGATCGAAGAAAAATGCCACCAATCATGAACCAAACGTCCAATCCTCCCCAAATTTGAATCATATGTCACGGGTGGTTTAATCAACCAAGAGCCAAAATAAATTACATTTTCATCCATAGGGGGCGCCGCAAATGTTGCAAATGTTTTTTTGGGATCATCCCCTGATGATCACAGGGGTGACGTGACATTGTAATTGACTAGCAAAAGTAGCTAAGGTGGAACACACTTCCAACACTACTTAGTTGAAGATATTTCCAAAACTCACCCCTATCAGGTTAAATTGATTCCTGATATGACTTGCATCCATATATAAATCATCAATTACACCTATGCCATTTCTTTGCCAAGGCTCTTTGCCAGACTCCATCTCAGGCTGTAGCACTTTCTGTAGCATTTGCCCAACAACCTTACAGGCTCAACTTATGTAGCTTATATGTAGACATAGCACTATAGTATATTGCATAGTTTCATTATATAGATATATCCCACTGTTAACTCTATATTACATTATTGTTAGACTTTTTCACCTGTGCTGAGTTAATGATTCTTCGCTAGTCTAGTCACATGACATCGGTGTGCTTTTATTAAAAATGTAACACATGGTCAATAAGTCATCGTCTGAAAAGAAGATGACGCTTTATTTGTTTGTTCGTTTTTATCGTTCCCTAATATTGTGTGTGTGTGTGTGTGTGTGTGTGTGTGTGTGTGTGTGTGTGTGTGTGTGTGTGTGTGTGTGTGTGTGTGTGTGTGTGTGTGTGTGTGTGTGTGTGTGCGCGTGTGCGTGTGCGCGTGCGTGTTGTCCTTGTGTGGGGCAGGACATCAAGAAGAAGCTGAAGAAGGAACGCTTCAATACGATTGACAAGAACACCTTCTGTTCGATGCGATACGAGGAATACCATCTGACCAGTGAGCCACGTGGAGAAATCGATCCCGAGGTGTGTGTGGACAGTAGATAGGTGAAGCTAGTATGAACATGTATGTGTTTATTATGAACGTGTCAGATGATTATTAATGTTCTGTGTCCGTGCAGTACCTGCCATTCACCGTGAAACCCAGAGGTTTCTTTGAAGCATACTATGAGCAGACTCCTCCCTTCAAGTTGAATCTGAAGGCGAGTGGTTCAGATGTTACGGCATGGACTGCAACCATTCGACAAGGTACCTACCGCAAGCACACAGCAGTCACCTGGTTGTCTTCATGTACACACAGTCACCTGATGACTGTCTTCATGTACACACAGTCACCTGATGACTGTCTTCATGTACACACAGTCACCTGTCTACTGAGATGACTGTCTTTATGTACACACAGTCACCTGTCTACTGAGATGACTGTCTCTATGTACACACAGTCACCTGTCTACTGAGATGACTGTCTTCATGTACACACAGTCACCTGTCTACTGAGATGACTGTCTTCATGTACACACAGTCACCTGTCTACTGAGATGACTGTCTTCATGTACACACAGTCACCTGTCTACTGAGATGACTGTCTCTATGTACACACAGTCACCTGTCTACTGAGATGACTGTCTTCATGTACACACAGTCACCTGTCTACTGAGATGACTGTCTTTATGTACACACAGTCACCTGATGACTGTCTTTATGTACACAGTCACCTGTCTACTGAGATGACTGTCTTTATGTACACACAGTCACCTGTCTACTGAGATGACTGTCTCTATGTACACACAGTCACCTGTCTACTGAGATGACTGTCTTTATGTACACACAGTCACCTGTCTACTGAGATGACTGTCTTCATGTACACACAGTCACCTGATGACTGTCTTTATGTACACACAGTCACCTGTCTACTGAGATGACTGTCTTTATGTACACACAGTCACCTGTCTACTGAGATGACTGTCTTCATGTACACACAGTCACCTGTCTACTGAGATGACTGTCTTCATGTACACACAGTCACCTGTCTACTGAGATGACTGTCTTCATGTACACACAGTCACCTGTCTACTGAGATGACTGTCTTTATGTACACACAGTCACCTGATGACTGTCTTTATGTACACAGTCACCTGTCTACTGAGATGACTGTCTTCATGTACACACAGTCACCTGTCTACTGAGATGACTGTCTTTATGTACACACAGTCACCTGATGACTGTCTTTATGTACACACAGTCACCTGATGACTGTCTTTATGTACACACAGTCACCTGATGACTGTCTTTATGTACACAGTCACCTGATGACTGTCTTTATGTACACCGTCACCTGTCTACTGAGATGACTGTCTTCATGTACACAGTCACCTGTCTACTGAGATGACTGTCTTTATGTACACACAGTCACCTGTCTACTGAGATGACTGTCTTTATGTACACAGTCACCTGTCTACTGAGATGACTGTCTTTATGTACACACAGTCACCTGTCTACTGAGATGACTGTCTTTATGTACACACAGTCACCTGTCTACTGAGATGACTGTCTTTATGTACACAGTCACCTGTCTACTGAGATGACTGTCTTTATGTACACACAGTCACCTGTCTACTGAGATGACTGTATTTATGTACACACAGTCACCTGTCTACTGAGATGACTGTCTTCATGTACACAGTCACCTGTCTACTGAGATGACTGTCTTTATGTACACAGTCACCTGTCTACTGAGATGACTGTCTTTATGTACACAGTCACCTGTCTACTGAGATGACTGTCTTTATGTACACACAGTCACCTGTCTACTGAGATGACTGTCTTCATGTACACACAGTCACCTGTCTACTGAGATGACTGTCTCTATGTACACACAGTCACCTGTCTACTGAGATGACTGTCTTCATGTACACACAGTCACCTGATGACTGTCTTTATGTACACACAGTCACCTGTCTACTGAGATGACTGTCTCAATGTACACACAGTCACCTGTCTACTGAGATGACTGTCTTCATGTACACACAGTCACCTGTCTACTGAGATGACTGTCTTCATGTACACACAGTCACCTGTCTACTGAGATGACTGTCTTCATGTACACACAGTCACCTGATGACTGTCTTTATGTACACACAGTCACCTGTCTACTGAGATGACTGTCTCTATGTACACACAGTCACCTGTCTACTGAGATGACTGTCTTCATGTACACACAGTCACCTGTCTACTGAGATGACTGTCTTCATGTACACACAGTCACCTGATGACTGTCTTTATGTACACACAGTCACCTGTCTACTGAGATGACTGTCTTTATGTACACACAGTCACCTGTCTACTGAGATGACTGTCTTCATGTACACACAGTCACCTGTCTACTGAGATGACTGTCTTCATGTACACACAGTCACCTGTCTACTGAGATGACTGTCTTCATGTACACACAGTCACCTGTCTACTGAGATGACTGTCTCTATGTACACACAGTCACCTGTCTACTGAGATGACTGTCTTTATGTACACACAGTCACCTGTCTACTGAGATGACTGTCTTCATGTACACACAGTCACCTGTCTACTGAGATGACTGTCTTCATGTACACACAGTCACCTGTCTACTGAGATGACTGTCTTTATGTACACACAGTCACCTGATGACTGTCTTTATGTACACAGTCACCTGTCTACTGAGATGACTGTCTTTATGTACACACAGTCACCTGTCTACTGAGATGACTGTCTTCATGTACACACAGTCACCTGATGACTGTCTTTATGTACACACAGTCACCTGTCTACTGAGATGACTGTCTTTATGTACACACAGTCACCTGTCTACTGAGATGACTGTCTTTATGTACACACAGTCACCTGATGACTGTCTTTATGTACACACAGTCACCTGATGACTGTCTTTATGTACACAGTCACCTGATGACTGTCTTTATGTACACCGTCACCTGTCTACTGAGATGACTGTCTTTATGTACACAGTCACCTGATGACTGTCTTTATGTACACACAGTCACCTGTCTACTGAGATGACTGTCTTTATGTACACACAGTCACCTGTCTACTGAGATGACTGTCTTTATGTACACACAGTCACCTGTCTACTGAGATGACTGTCTTTATGTACACACAGTCACCTGTCTACTGAGATGACTGTCTTTATGTACACACAGTCACCTGTCTACTGAGATGACTGTCTTCATGTACACAGTCACCTGTCTACTGAGATGACTGTCTTTATGTACACAGTCACCTGTCTACTGAGATGACTGTCTTTATGTACACAGTCACCTGTCTACTGAGATGACTGTCTCTATGTACACAAAGTCACCTGTCTACTGAGATGACTGTCTTCATGTACACACAGTCACCTGTCTACTGAGATGACTGTCTCTATGTACACACAGTCACCTGTCTACTGAGATGACTGTCTTTATGTACACACAGTCACCTGTCTACTGAGATGACTGTCTTCATGTACACACAGTCACCTGTCTACTGAGATGACTGTCTCTATGTACACACAGTCACCTGTCTACTGAGATGACTGTCTTCATGTACACACAGTCACCTGATGACTGTCTTTATGTACACACAGTCACCTGTCTACTGAGATGACTGTCTTTATGTACACACAGTCACCTGATGACTGTCTTTATGTACACACAGTCACCTGATGACTGTCTTTATGTACACACAGTCACCTGATGACTGTCTTTATGTACACCGTCACCTGTCTACTGAGATGACTGTCTTTATGTACACAGTCACCTGATGACTGTCTTTATGTACACACAGTCACCTGTCTACTGAGATGACTGTCTTTATGTACACAGTCACCTGTCTACTGAGATGACTGTCTTTATGTACACACAGTCACCTGTCTACTGAGATGACTGTCTTTATGTACACAGTCACCTGTCTACTGAGATGACTGTCTTTATGTACACACAGTCACCTGTCTACTGAGATGACTGTCTTTATGTACACAGTCACCTGTCTACTGAGATGACTGTCTTTATGTACACACAGTCACCTGTCTACTGAGATGACTGTCTTTATGTACACACAGTCACCTGTCTACTGAGATGACTGTCTTCATGTACACAGTCACCTGTCTACTGAGATGACTGTCTTTATGTACACAGTCACCTGTCTACTGAGATGACTGTCTTTATGTACACAGTCACCTGTCTACTGAGATGACTGTCTTTATGTACACACAGTCACCTGTCTACTGAGATGACTGTCTTCATGTACACACAGTCACCTGTCTACTGAGATGACTGTCTCTATGTACACACAGTCACCTGTCTACTGAGATGACTGTCTTCATGTACACACAGTCACCTGTCTACTGAGATGACTGTCTTTATGTACACACAGTCACCTGTCTACTGAGATGACTGTCTTCATGTACACACAGTCACCTGTCTACTGAGATGACTGTCAGCTTCATTCATATTGTTTGCAGTGCATTTCTGAATGATAATACCTATATATAATAATATAAGATAATATCTGTTTATCTTGCGTCAGGTGACTTGGTCGGTGACTTGGTCACTGAGAAGAAGCCAAGCTGGAAACATGTTCTTCGTTGGTCTCAGCCGGGCTCGAGCAAATGGAAAATGCGTAAGTGTGATCGATGTGACTTACAGTTCCAGAATAATTAGTTATTAGGTTTAATTAAAAAATATATAAATAATAATAAAGCTGCTTTTAATCCTTCATCGTTGTGATTGTTATGTAATGTCTGGTGTATTTTTCACTTTCTTATCTGTTACCTCCACTGCTGTGCTATTATCACTGTCGTGTTTCTTCATTGTGTTTCCTTTGTTGTTCAGCACTTTGTGACCTTGTTGTTACCTTATTATTATTGTTATTATTAGTGTTGTTATTATTATTATTACTATTATTCACACATTCATTCAATAAATTCCTTCTTTGCGTTTCAGCTGTGCCTCATCCAGAGAAGACCATGGCTTCTTCCACTCAGGTAAATACTACAGGTTTTCTGGAAAATACAGCCACTCAAAATCAGGTCACATGGTATCGTTACACTCCATACACATTGCCTGCTTTTCCCTTTGATAGAAGGTCACATGGTATATTCTCCCTTTGATAGAAGGTCACATGGTATCTTCTCCCTTTGATAGAAGGTCACATGGTATATTCTCCCGTTGATAGAAGGTCACATGGTATCTTCTCCCTTTGATAGAAGGTCACATGGTATCTTCTCCCGTTGATAGAAGGTCACATGGTATCTTCTCCCGTTGATAGAAGGTCACATGGTATCTTCTCCCTTTGATAGGAACCCTCTGTGAAAATCTTGAAGAAGAACAAGGTGAAACTGGCCAGGTGGCTCCAAGCAGACTTCCAGTTGATTCTGCAGCATGCACACTCTGAAGAGCTGGTTGATGACCGAGTGTACCAACAACTGAAGAGTAAAGCACCACCAGAAGATGCTTGCTATGACCTTATTGACGCGCTGATGTCTAGAGGAGAGAGCTCTTCTTCTGACTTCCTCAAACTTCTCAGAGATCCAGAGGTTCACAACACCTATAATACACAGCTCAGGGACTGGGTTCTTTCTCTGGAGCTGCCAGGTAATACCACACAATACATTACAATACAATACATTACATTACATTACATTACATTACAATACAATACAATACAATACAATACAATACAATACAATACAATACAATACAATACCACACCACACCACACCACACCACACCACACCACACCACACCACACCACACCACACCACACCACACCACACCACACCACACCACACCACACCACACCACACCACACCACACCACACCACACCACACCACACCACACCACACCACACCACACCACACCACACCACACCACACCACACCACACCACACAATACAATACAATACAATACAATACAATACAATACAATACAACACAACACATACATTACAATTCTAACCTTGAGCTGCCCGGTAATATGACAGTGAGACTACAGTGTAATGTATTGTTGCCTGTAGGTCAGGATACAGTGTAATGTATTGTTGTCTGTAGACCAGACTACAGTGTAATGTAACTATTGGGTTTGTCCCGATATAATCACGTGACCGGAAATCGGGGCCGATCACGTCTTTTCCAAATGTTCGGAATCGGATAAAAAAAAAAAAAAGTGATCGGGACATCGCTAGTGTCAATAGTATATCCATATCATAATATTAGACGGCATAATGTGTGTGATTTTGGATATTGTACTGTGATATGGCATAGCAGGTGTTCTTTAAAAAATATAGAAATATCAGATCGAGAAAGATCGGTATCGGCAGATGCTCAAGATCGAATGAATTCGATCGGGAGCAAAGACAACGTGATGGAGACGACGTCCCTCTACCGAGACGAGGTTTTAACGATTCTGTTCACTTTACACCCCAAGGTCCTGGCAGATGAAACACCGTCCACCCGAAGGTCCTGGCAGCTGAAACACCGTCCACCCGAAGGTCCTGGCAGCTGAAACACCGTCCACCCCAATGTCCTGGCAGCTGAAACACCGTCCACCCGAAGGTCCTGGCAGATGAAACACCGTTCTCAAACATTTTCATGTCAAGGACCCCCAATCTTCATGTAATTGGACCCCCAATCTTCATGTAATTGGACCCCCAATCTTCATGTAATTGGACCCCCAATCTTCATGTAATTGGACCCCCAATCTTCATGTAATTGGACCCCCAATCTTCATGTAATTGGACCCCCAATCTTCATGTAATTGGACCCCCAATCTTCATGTAATTGGACCCCCAATCTTCATGTAATTGGACCCCCAATCTTCATGTAATTGGCCGCCGACCCCCATCTGAAAATATGTTGTTCCAGGAACTCTCAATGGGTTGGATTGGGGGGTCAGTCCCTGCTTGGCACTCAGCATCAAAGGGTTGGATTGGGGGGGGTCAGTCCCTGCTTGGCACTCAGCATCAATGGGTTGGATTGGGGGGGTCAGTCCCTGCTTGGCACTCAGCATCAAGGGTTGGATTGGGGGGGTCAGTCCCTGCTTGGCACTCAGCATCAAAGGGTTGGATTGGGGGGTCAGTCCCTGCTTGGCACTCAGCATCAAAGGGTTGGATTGGGGGGGTTTCCAGGGTGAGCGCGGCGCGGCTGCGTCTCACCGCTCCAAGAGACGGTAAAATGTGGAGAGCACGTTCCACTGCGGTGACGTGTGTGACAAATCACACGACTTTGACTTTGATCATCAACTAGTTTTTATAGGACTTGTTTTCTGCTAGATTGCAGGACGTTGTACAGAGAGACAAATGTTGATAGAAGTCTTTAATTTGATCCTTGACCATAATTATAATTATGCATTTGATGTATTACCTCGTGTTTGCATTGCTTACTGTAAATAACTCTGCGCTAAGAGCGTCTGCTAAATGTCTACATTGAAGATGGAAACATTTGATTACTACAGATGACCAGAGAATGATCTACTGACGACCAGAGAATGGTCTACAGACGACCAGAGAATGGTCTACAGACGACCAGAGAATGGTCTACTGACCACCACCAGAGAATGGTCTACTGACCACCACCAGAGAATGGTCTACTGACGACCAGAGAATGGTCTACAGACCACCACCAGAGAATGGTCTACTGACCACCACCAGAGAATGGTCTACTGACGACCAGAGAATGGTCTACTGACCACCAGAGAATGGTCTACTGACCACCAGAGAATGGTCTACTGACCACCACCAGAGAATGATCTACTGACGACCAGAGAATGGTCTACTGACCACCAGAGAATGGTCTACTGACGACCAGAGAATGGTCTACTGACCACCAGAGAATGGTCTACAGACGACCAGAGAATGGTCTACTGACCACCAGAGAATGGTCTACTGACCACCAGAGAATGGTCTACAGACCACCAGAGAATGGTCTACTGACCACCAGAGAATGGTCTACTGACCACCAGAGAATGGTCTACTGACCACCAGAGAATGGTCTACTGACCACCAGAGAATGGTCTACTGACCACCAGAGAATGGTCTACAGACCACCAGAGAGGTCTACAGCAGACCCTTAAGGTTGGAGAGCCCTGCTGTACTGTATGTAGGCTATTGTAGGACTGTACAGTACAGCATCCTTTACTGTATGTAGGCTATTGTAGGACTGTACAGTACAGCATCCTTTACTGTATGTAGGCTATTGTAGGACTGTACAGTACAGCATCCTTTACTGTGATACATGATACATGTACTTGATTTGTACACGTTGTAAGGTTTTAGTAAATGTATACAGATGCTATGTGTGACGTTAAAATAAAGTTTTAGATCTATTGTGAGAGAACGTGTTCGGAGATAATTAAGTGGGTTGCTGTCTGTCTGTGTCTGTCTGTCTGTCTGTCTGTCTGTCTGTCTGTCTGTCTGTCTGAAATAAATCATTAACATGGAGAATCGTGAAACACATCTTGATGTTTCACCATGTTAATGATTCTTCAGAATGAGGGACTTTTGTATCATTTCCACTCAACAGCTCTAAGGTATATTAACCCATTCTGACCTGAGATCAGCTCTAAGGTATATTAATGAGTAAAATGTCCCTAGTTTAAACCCCACACAGCATTGGTATTCTGGGGACAACCAACAATACCTCGCTTTCTGTCTGTCAGAACTGCAGCCTCACTCCCAATCTAAACTATATGGAATTATTATTATTATTTTACCGTGAATAAATGTCAGTTCTACTTGCCAGCCTTGTTGCATCCTTTAATAAACCCTATCCATGAAGCTAAACCCCTTATCCCTGAAACTTACTTAACCCCTTATCCCTGAAGATTAACCCCTTATCCCTGAAGCTTAACCCCTTGTCCCTGAAGCTTAATTAACGCCTTATCCCTGAAGCTTAACCCCTTGTCCCTGAAGCTTAATTAACCCCTTATCCCTGAAGCTAAACCCCTTATCCCTGAAGCTTAATTAACCCCTTATCCCTGAAGCTTAATTAACCCCTTATCCCTGAAGCTAAACCCCTTATCCCTGAAGCTTAATTAACCCCTTATCCCTGAAGCTTAATTAACCCCTTATCCCTGAAGCTGAACCCCTTATCCCTGAAGCTGAACCCTTTATCCCTGAAGCTAAACCCTTTATCCCTGAAGCTAAACCCCTTATCCCTGAAGCTGAACCCCTTATCCCTGAAGCTGAACCCTTTATCCCTGAAGCTAAACCCCTTATCCCTGAAGCTGAACCCCTTATCCCTGAAGCTAAACCCCTTATCCCTGAAGCTAAACCCCTTATCCCCTTAAGGGAATACGATAACAGTTGATCCCTTTTTATCTAACTGTGAAGTTGATGCTTTTTAAATGTCTTTAAATGATGTGATGAATTGAGCATGGAGCACCCAGATGTAAACTAGTTGCTGTGCTTTTTCTGCTTTCATCCTCGTTTTAGTTTCTGACCTGTACTTTTATTTAACAATGTACCCAATCAATCAATCAATCAATCAATCAATCAATCAAAAAAATGACAAAAAGGCGGGCTACAGCCCATGGTGATCTGTGATTGGCCGATGTGGCGATACAGTGATTGTTTATGTGGGTTGCCATGGTGATCTGTGATTGGCCGATGCAGCGGTGGTCGGAGCGTGGGAACATCCGTTGCCGTGGAAACAAGAGGAGTGTTTTTCTCTCAGAGAGAGAGAGAGAGGGAGAGAGGGAGAGAGAGAGAGAGAGAGAGAGAGAGAGAGAGAGACATATATAGAGAGATACAGAGAGAGAGAGAGAGAGAGAGAGAGAGAGAGAGAGAGAGAGAGAGAGAGAGAGAGAGAGAGAGAGAGAGACATATATAGAGAGATACAGAGAGAGAGAGAGAGAGAGAGAGGGAGAGGGGGGGAGGGAGGGGGAGAGAGATAGAGATAGAGATAGAGAGGGGGAGAGAGAGAGAGGGGGAGAGAGAGAGAGAGAGACAGAGAGAGAGAGATTGAAGGAGGATGAATGGAAGTACAAGACAGAGATAGATATTCCCTCTCTCTCTCTTTAGAGCCTGTCTGCTTCCTGAAAATAAAAACCTGGTCTACAGAACAGAACCTCTTTGAATGCAGATTGTGCCCCCTAGAGGTGTCACAGTGCCCCCTAGAGGTGTCACAGTGCCCCCTATAGAGGTGTCACAGTGCCCTATAGAGGTGTCACAGTGCCCCCTATAGAGGTGTCACAGTGCCCTCTAGAGGTGTCACAGTGCCCCCTATAGAGGTGTCACAGTGCCCCCTATAGAGGTGTCACAGTGCCCCCTATAGAGGTGTCACAGTGCCCCCTATAGAGGTGTCACAGTGCCCTATAGAGGTGTCACAGTGCCCCCTATAGAGGTGTCACAGTGCCCCCTAGAGGTGTCACAGTGCCCCCTATAGAGGTGTCACAGTGCCCCCTATAGAGGTGTCACAGTGCCCCCTAGAGGTGTCACAGTGCCCCCTAGAGGTGTCACAGTGCCCCCTAGAGGTGTCACAGTGCCCCCTAGAGGTGTCACAGTGCCCCCTCTAGAGGTGTCACAGTGCCCCCTATAGAGGTGTCACAGTGCCCCCTATAGAGGTGTCACAGTGCCCCCTATAGAGGTGTCACAGTGCCCCCTAGAGGTGTCACAGTGCCCCCTATAGAGGTGTCACAGTGCCCCCTAGAGGTGTCACAGTGCCCCCTAGAGGTGTCACAGTGCCCCCTATAGAGGTGTCACAGTGCCCCCTATAGAGGTGTCACAGTGCCCCCTAGAGGTGTCACAGTGCCCCCTAGAGGTGTCACAGTGCCCCCTATAGAGGTGTCACAGTGCCCCCTAGAGGTGTCACAGTGCCCTCTAGAGGTGTCACAGTGCCCTCTAGAGGTGTCACAGTGCCCTCTAGAGGTGTCACAGTGCCCCCTATAGAGGTGTCACAGTGCCCCCTAGAGGTGTCACAGTGCCCCCTAGAGGTGTCACAGTGCCCCCTATAGAGGTGTCACAGTGCCCCCTATAGAGGTGTCACAGTGCCCCCTAGAGGTGTCACAGTGCCCCCTAGAGGTGTCACAGTGCCCCCTATAGGTGTCACAGTGCCCTCTAGAGGTGTCACAGTGCCCTCTAGAGGTGTCACAGTGCCCCCTAGAGGTGTCACAGTGCCCCCTAGAGGTCTTCATGGTGGCCCCGCCCCTTCTTAGCATTTTGTGCATGGACGGCCAACGGAAGAGTTTCCAGATCCAGTAGCTGCTACTACTATCAGTGTGTCTGATCACTATTCACTACTATCTACTACTACTATCACTACTATCTACTACTACTATCACAACTATCTACTACTACTATCACTACTATCTACTACTACTATCACTACTGTAACTCCCTCCGCGCACAAACAGACACAAGTGGTTTCCTTGAACTGATTTATTTGTAGGGTTGTTGGTCCTCCAAATCACCGTGAAAACTAAACAATAAAAACAATAAACAAGGACGTTACAATCAACACAGCATGTAGATGCAAACATTTCACGTAGCAAAACACAGACAAAACAAACAACAAATACCTCGTTGGCTGCGTGCGTAACAAAGGGGGGGATACTCTGCAATCTTCAGGTCCTTATAACCCTTTCTTATCAGTTAGACAGTCTCTTAATTCTTGTAACTTTACAGTCTCTTTGTGACCAGTGCAAGCTGGAGCTGCTTTGCACCTTGCTGCTGTTTCTTGTGGCTTGATCCGTGTTACCAATTGACATGCGCAGACCAAACGAGACACAGACAGAACAGGACTTTGACTCTTCAAAATAAAAGGCATTACAACTTGACAAGAAAAGCAATGAAATAATGTTTTAACATGAATGTAACTTAATTATGAACTTGTACCTTTTAGAAATATAAACAAATTATATTATTTGTAGTGGCAACAGTTACACTCCCACCAAATCTCACAAAACCTTCTTGTGGGATTTCCTTTTAATACTTCAAAATAAAATAAACCATTACAGTTATTAAACCTTTCCCATGAAATTTCAGGCAAAACATTAAACCCTTTCCTCTGCTTCAAGCAGAGTGACAATCTTCTGTACAGGTCTCTCAAGAAACCCTGTTTTAGTTGTGGGCGTTCCCTTCTTGTCAAATGTGGTGTCGCTAACCATCAGTTTTAGTTTTCTCACCCTACCATCTGACCCTGGGTAGACATCGGTGATTCTGGCCAGCTTCCATTTGTTGCGTGGTGCCAGATCGTCTTGCAGAAGGACAATGTCGTTGACCTTCGAGTTCCTTCTGTTCTTGTGCCACTTTTGTCTTGACTGTAGGTTCAAAAGGTATTCCTTTCTCCAACGAGTCCAAAACTCATTGGCCAAATACTGGACTCTGCGCCACCTCTTCTTGAGATAAAGATCTTCTTTAACAAATTGTCCAGGTGGGGGCAGTAGTATTGTGGACTTCATTGTAAGGATATGGTTCGGAGTTAAAGGTTCAGGTCCAGATGGGTCATTCAAGTGTTCAACGGTAAGTGGTCTGCTGTTAATAATGGCCATGACCTCATATAGGAATGTTCTTAGTGAGGTTGTGTCGAGCCTTTGTGCCGACTGGTCGAGAACAGCAGTAAGAACACTTCTTATGGTTCTTATTTGCCTCTCCCAAATGCCGCCCATGTGACTAGCCGCTGGGGGGTTCATAAGAAACTCACATCCGAGAGCCTTCACTCTTTCTTGATCCATTCCTCTCATGAGTTCTGCAAACTCTCTCCTTGCACCAACAAAATTGGTGCCTTGGTCACTTCTTAGTTGACGAATATTTCCTCTTATGGCAATGAACGCTCTCAAAGCATTGATAAATGCGTCAGTTGTCATATCGTCAACAACTTCAATGTGTATGGCCCTTGAGCATAGACAGGTAAGTATGAGTCCATATCTTTTGATGTCCTTCCTTCCTTCTTTAACATAGATCGGACCGAAGCAGTCTATGCCTGTGTAAATGAAGGGTGGAGTTGCCTCTGTTCTATCTTCAGGTAGGTCACCCATTCTCTGTTCCTCAGTACTTCTTCTGTACTTTCGACACTTGACACATTTGAATATGTGCGACGAGACGGCGCTACTGCATCCCAGGATCCACCATCCATTAGCTCGCAGTTCGTTCGTCGTCATTCCACGTCCTTGATGATGCACCTTTTCGTGGAAGTGCTTAATGAGTAAAGCTGTAATGTGGCTGCTCTTTGGGAGTATGGCTGGATGCTTCACGTGTGGGTGTAACGCGGCCTGACTCAAGCGTCCTCCCACTCTTAGAATGCCTTCTTCATCCAAAAATGGATTTAGCTTGCACAGCTTACTGTCCGTAGTCTTGGTAACTGCTTTCTTAAGTTCCAAGCTCTTTATCTCATCTGAGAATGCTTCTGCTTGAACTAGCTTGATGATAGCAAGTTCTGCTTCTTTCCTTTCTTCCAGACTTGTACTTTCACTGGTTTGTTGTTTCACCCCTTTGTGTTCTTTGACATGTCGTTTCAATTTGGCAATAGCTCTTACTCCTCTTGACCAATCAGAGAACTTCTCTAGGCGATCCAGCAATGATCTAGCTTCTTCTGCCTTGGTGGTACACACAAAAGCCTTACGGAGTTCAGGATCGTCTTCCTTGATTTCTCCCACCTTGCTCTCTCTTATGGGTAGCTGTCTTTGCCAGAGAAACTTTGGTCCTATAAACCAGTTTGAGGTCTTAAGTTGCTCTGCAGTCAAACCTCGGGAGGCGTGATCTGCCGGATTGTCTTCAGAGGCTACATGAGCCCACTGTTCGGCCTTTGTACTTGACTTGATTCTCTGTATACGGTTGGCTACAAACACTTGGAACCTTCTGGCATCATTGTTTATGTAGCCTAGAACGACTGTGGAATCTGTCCAAAAGAACTCTTGCAGATCTTGGATTTCTAGCTCGTTTCGGAGCATGTCACTGGTTCGAACTGCTACAACAGCCGCTGAGAGTTCCAGTCTTGGTATAGTAGTGACTTTGGTTGGCGTAACTCTTGACTTTCCCATTACCAGACAGCAATGGACTTCATCTGACTTGTTGACGGCTCGCAGGTAAGTACATACACCGTATCCAGAGACGCTCGCGTCAGCAAAATGGTGCAGCTCATACCTTTTGACGTCGCCAAAACTTGAAGGTAAGTAGGATCTTTCAATTTGCATTTCAGCTAAATTGGGTAGGTCTCTAATCCAGGACTCCCACTGAGGTCTGAGACTTTCTGGAAGTTCCTCATCCCAGCCGACTTTCTCTCTGCACATTTGTTGAAGTATTTGTTTCCCCAGAAGGATGAAGGGTGACAGGAACCCCAAGGGATCATACATGGACGCTACGGTAGAGAGCACGCCCCTTCTTGTTAGTGGATTGGGTTTCACTTTAACTCTGAATTTGAAGGTGTCAGAAGTTATACACCACTCCACTCCTAGAGCTCTTTCAATGTGAGGTAAACTCAAGGCCATGTCTTGATCTTTGATTGCCGCACGTTCTCCTTCCGGAATTGTTGCCATCACTTTCTCACTGTTGGAGACAAACTTGTGAAGTCTTAACTTGCCAGTGGAGCAAAGTTCTCTTGCTTCCTTGACAAGCTGGCTTGCTTCTTCTTCAGTTTGAACACTGGTTAGACCATCGTCTACATAGAAATTTCTTTGAATGAAGCGTATGGCATCTTCACTGAACTGACCTTGCCCTTGTGCTGCCAAATGTTTCAGGCCGAAATTGGCACAGCCAGGAGACGAGGCCGCTCCAAACAAGTGAACCTTCATCCTGTAGGTTGATGGTGCGGTTTCCATATTGCCATTCTCCCACCACAGAAATCTTAAATAATCTTGATCTTCCTTTCTCACGTGAAACTGGTGAAACATTCTTTCAACGTCGCACATGACTGCGACAGAACTCTTGCGGAAGCGGCATAGGACACCCACCATGGTGTTAGTTAAATCAGGGCCGGTGAGCAGATGGTCGTTGAGGGATGTGTCATGAAACTTGGCGGAACAGTCAAATACTACACGTATTTTCTCTGGTTTATGTGGATGGTAAACTCCATGATGAGGAATGTACCAAACGGACTGACTGTCCAATTCTTCATCCGGCACCTTCTCTGCGTCACCGCGCTTAATTATGTCATCCATAAAGTTGACATAGTCTCTGTAGTACTTTTGGTCTTTCTTTAGTCTCCTTTCAAGAGAAGTTAGGCGGTGCACTGCACATATCTTGTTGTTGGGCAAGTGTGGTCGTTCTTCTTTGAACGGTAATGGCATTTCGTAGTGGCCATTGTCCTTTTGTGTGATGTTCTCTCTCATTTTAGAAAGGAACTTGATGTCATCTTGAGACACTGGATCATCCTCTATGGCTCTTTCGGAGAAGTCTGATTCAAGAACCTTTATGATGTCAGAGAGAGTGATTTCCTTTACTTTGGTTCGACACACATAGTGTACTTCAGTTTTGAGATTGACAGAAGTCTCCATATCAGGTGTCACTTGTCTCATCACTATGCGATGGCTTATTCCGAAAGCATCGCCGTAGTCTACACAGGGATTCCGGTGTCCAACAATACTCCATCCAAGGTCTGTGCGCTGTGCGTAAGGCTGGTTTTCTTTACCAGACACCACTTCCCTTGGAAGTAAGGCTTGTGAGCAGTTGTATCCAATGAGTAAACCTACTTCACAGTCTTGCAGATGTGGTATCTCATGTTGGAGATGCTCTAGATGGGTCCATGACTTTGCGGTCTCATCTGTAGGTATGTGAGTTCTGTTGGCAGGAATAAAATCACGTGTATAGACTGGTGGTAAGGGGATCTTCTCTCCTGAGTAAAAGCCTCTTACTTGCAGGTTGTTTACTCTTTGGGAGCTTATTACTGTAGTTCTTGCAGTCATAGTAGAGAGCTTGAGCTTGACTTGTTCTTTACTTGCTTCCAAAGCTTCTGCTACTTCACTAAGCACAAAGGTTGTGTCGCTTTGAGAATCCAACAGCGCATATACAAGCACTTCTTGTGTTGGTTGAGTTGTGGATGAAAGCCAGACTGGAATTATTGCAGACGTTTGTGCGTTTGCTTCTTGCAGTATTACTCTAAGTGAAGTAGCGTCTGTAGTTGTTTCTCTGTGTTGAGATGATTGAGGTCTTCCATTGTGGGTTTCTTGACTTGTACTTGGCTTAGCTTGTGGTGGTCTTTGTTCTCTGGTTCTCTCTTCATGCAGACAAGTAGGATGCTTCCTTTGGCATGTTTCACAAACACTCCTACTGTCGCAGCTTTTTGATTGGTGCCCAGACCTGAGACAACCAAAGCAAAGTCGTTCAGTTTGAACAAACTTGATTCTTTCTGACATTTCTTTCTCCATGAATTTTCTGCATCGGTGTAGCTCATGTCCCATCTTCTCGCAGAAACTGCATTTTATGACATTTTTTTCATTGGAGCTTGTAGTCAGTCTCTCTTCATTGGAGCTTGTATTCAGTGACTTTGCTGCAAAACTTTGTTGTCTTTGGGACTTTGGGTTGTCAGCTTCACCTTGCTTCAATGAGTGCAGTGAAGTGACAGGGTTGCAGGCAATTCTTGCTTCTCTTGTTAGAAATCTGACAAAGTGGCTGAATGAGGGAAATTGATTTCTCTCTTCTTCCATTTCCATAACCTTCCGATTCCATGCGGCTGTTAGCCAATCTGGTAACTTAGAAAGGATTTTCCTGTTCTCATTACAGTCATTCAGGATCTGCAATGTCTTGTTGTTGATCATGGCAGCTTCACAACTGCGGAGAAAATCTGTAAATTCTCTGAGCTCAAAGCTGTCCTTCGACCCAATCTTAGGCCATGCTTGGAGCTGGTCTCTGTACGCCTTGGCAATTGTGAATGGGTTTCCGTATCTCTCCTCCAGAATCTCCCATGCTGCAACATAGGCAGATTCGGTTCCGAGCAGGAAGTAGCCATCAAGAGCCTTCTTTGCTTGACCACCGATGTATCTTCGTAGGTAGTATATCTTCTCCTTCTCTTGTATGTTCTTCTGGTCTATCAGTATTTCAAAAGATAGTTTCCAGTCGATGTACTTCAATGGATCCCCACTGAATACTGGAGGTTCAGGAATTGGTATTCTGTTGGCACTTAAAGCGCCTGCCAGCATCTTAACGAGCTCTGCTGTACTGTCATGAGAGGCTTGTGGCACGGGAGACGTATGACTGGACTGATGACTTGTGAGAGCAGGTACTTGTTTATCTGCTACTCTCTTATTTTCCAGTAATATGTCTTTCCGTTCTTCTTTGATGCTCCCTTGATCATACACCAGCATTCTTGCTTGTGCTGCATTAAGATTTTTCACCGTTTCCAATTTCTTTATTTTTCTCCGTTTTTCATCCAGAGTCCTTTGTAGAGCTATATGCTCTTCTTCTAGTTGAGCTTTCATTTGAGCTGCCTCTTCCTCTCGCTTTCTGGCAAACTTTCTAGCTTCTGCCTCCAAGTGGTCTAATTCCGATTGTTCTTTTTCTTGTTCTTCTATCACTTTTAGAACAGCTTGGTTCGCAGCAGCTTCAGCGGCAGCTTCTTGTCTTCTTACAGAAGACCTAGTGGAATGGTCTGAGCCGCCTTTCCCGATAGAAGCGACAGAGAGTGATTTACAACTTGAGTCAAAGATAGAGCCTGCTTCTGGCCATTCTGGCTCCTCTGCTGGAATATTTCCATCCAGTCGACTTGCGGCTCTGAAGAGAATGAACTTAGAGATTTCCACACACTGATCAACCTTTCGTCGGATGTCCTGCTCTGGAGCTGAGACTTGACGCAGGTTATCGTAAGCACCTGTGACATGTGCAGTGAAGCCTTTGAGTTCACAAATGATGTCGTTAATCAATGTCTCACTCAGAGGCTCCGTTTGTGATAACCACTCCTTAGACAATTTAGCCTGTGATCTCCATTTGTTATAGCAGTAGTTGAAGCTTTGTTGCAAAATTTTAATTTTGTCCGCTTGCATTTCTTTACCCTTTTCTGTTAGGTTTCTTGTTCTTTCACTTCGTCTCGGCATCTGAGTTTCCTCTTGCTGCAGTTCCTCTTCAGCACCACTCACTTCCTTTTCTTCAGGTCGGGCTTCTTCCTGGTGTCTTTCCTCTTCAGGTCGGGGTTGGGAATCCTTTCTCTCCCTAATACTGTCCCTTTCCTGTTCTGTAGGTGCACCTGGATCTGACATTTTAATCACTTCTTAAATAATAACCTACTTGTAAATACAATCCTTTTTAAATTGTCAAATAAAATTGTCGAGAGAAAATATTGACAGTAAATGGAATTTCTGTCAATCCTTGTTAGATAAACTTGTAAATATCACTTAAATGCAGTAAATATCCTAAATGTAAATACCTTAAAGCTTAAACAAATCAAATCTTAAATTCAACTTTCTTAATTCAACCTTTGGATATTACCTTTTCTGAATATTACTTTCAAAACGTTCACTATATACACTTTAAATCACTTCAAAACTAAAATATCAAAGGCAGTTGAAATACTTCAATATCAAATCAAATGGCAAATACCTTGAATTATTTTTTGTAAACCAATACAACTTTAACTCGGTATAATATCAAAACAAAAAAATATAGTGTCCTTTTTTAACTTTGCACCTCAAGTGTGTCTTGTATAATGACAAGATTCAATTAAATTGAATGAGCAGATTAGTCCAAAACTTTACCACACACTCCTAAGTATCTTCAAACGTTTCCAGAAGCCCTCTTTCTACTTAGAGTACTGCTGATTTAATGTCCATTTTCTTCATAGCCTTATTGTCTTGAAAACGTTCAGATTACCTTTTCTTCTGTGTGTGAAGTGTGTGTGAGAAGGACTGAGGGGGGAAGAGGCGGGGGGGGGGGGGGGGGGGGTGGCGGCGCTGAACGGGCTCATCTGTCGGTGCTTGCTGACGATCACTCCGTGCAGCTGGCCTGGTCCTTTGATCTTGCAGACTGTCAATTAGCGTGCGTTGTCCACTGCGTCGATGAACAGTGCGAGTTTTCACTGTAACTCCCTCCGCGCACAAACAGACACAAGTGGTTTCCTTGAACTGATTTATTTGTAGGGTTGTTGGTCCTCCAAATCACCGTGAAAACTAAACAATAAAAACAATAAACAAGGACGTTACAATCAACACAGCATGTAGATGCAAACATTTCACGTAGCAAAACACAGACAAAACAAACAACAAATACCTCGTTGGCTGCGTGCGTAACAAAGGGGGGGATACTCTGCAATCTTCAGGTCCTTATAACCCTTTCTTATCAGTTAGACAGTCTCTTAATTCTTGTAACTTTACAGTCTCTTTGTGACCAGTGCAAGCTGGAGCTGCTTTGCACCTTGCTGCTGTTTCTTGTGGCTTGATCCGTGTTACCAATTGACATGCGCAGACCAAACGAGACACAGACAGAACAGGACTTTGACTCTTCAAAATAAAAGGCATTACAACTTGACAAGAAAAGCAATGAAATAATGTTTTAACATGAATGTAACTTAATTATGAACTTGTACCTTTTAGAAATATAAACAAATTATATTATTTGTAGTGGCAACAGTTACAACTACTATCTACTACTACTATCACTACTATCTACTACTACTATCACAACTATCTACTACTACTATCACTACTATCTACTACTACTATCACTACTATCTACTACTACTATCACTACTATCTACTACTACTATCACTACTATCTACTACTACTATCACTACTACTACTACTACTATCACTACTATCTACTACTACTATCACTACTACTACTACTATCTACTACTACTATCACTACTATCTACTACTACTATCACTACTATCTACTACTACTATCACTACTACTACTACTACTATCACTACTATCTACTACTACTATCACTACTACTACTACTATCTACTACTACTATCACTACTATCTACTACTACTATCACTACTATCTACTACTACTATCACAACTATCTACTACTACTATCACTACTATCTACTACTACTATCACTACTACTACTACTACTATCACTACTATCTACTACTACTATCACTACTATCTACTACTACTATCACTACTATCTACTACTACTATCACTACTACTACTACTACTATCACTACTATCTACTACTACTATCACTACTATCACTACTATCTACTACTACTATCACTACTATCTACTACTACTATCACTACTATCTACTACTACTATCACTACTATCTACTACTACTATCACTACTACTACTACTATCTACTACTACTATCACTACTATCTACTACTACTATCACTACTATCTACTACTACTATCACTACTATCTACTACTACT